>NC_063053.1:38294573-38506410 GCF_018812025.1 Megalobrama amblycephala | reverse complement strand
ATAATTCGGAAACTGCCCCCTACACTACACCAGACCCTAAACCTAACCATATTTTACACAAAGAGCCCTCAGAAGGCTAAAATAGCCCTCCTGGGACGAGCCCTGGCTTAAAATAGCCCTCTCTATATTTTTTGCACGACACTAAACGATATTTTCGGCGAGTATCGCCTTCCTGTATGTGTGTGTTGGCCTATTTAGTGTACTTTGGAGCTTATATATGTGGAGCGGCCAGCTGAACGATAGGACCGTGCTTAACCTCTTCCGATTTCTTCGGAAATCGGTTGATGGATCTATATAAACCCTTACCTCGCCTGTGCCATCGTGCTCTGGACCATGTATATATGTTTTGATTTATGTTATCTGGGTGCTTACGCATGTATTGTGAAGTGCATACTTACCGTAAAATATCCTGAAGTGTTGGGCTAAAATTCCACCATCCATTTGTTTGTGTAAAATGTTTTATGAAGCACCATACAGTGCTGAATGGGGATTGGTCACAGTGTGGGGGGCCCCGCCCCCGTTGCCTATAAAAGCTCTGTGGGGAACTCAATTTCAGTCATTCTGGCCTGCCTGAAGAAGGAAAACAGACTCCGAAACGTCGCGATTGACCCGAATGACTCAGCAAAAAAGCAAAAAAAACTAAAAAATATTTAAAGCCTCCACCATTTTGTGGGTAAATGGTGTCGGAAGAGCTTCACAAAAATTTAAAAGATTTATTTTGTTGTTCACTGCCCCATACAGGGCTAAACAACTTTTTTGTGGCCTCCATCATGTGTGTGGGTGATGTAGAGTAGCCAAATAATTCGGAAACTGCCCCCTACACTACACCAGACCCTAAACCTAACCATATTTTACACAAAGAGCCCTCAGAAGGCTAAAATAGCCCTCCTGGGACGAGCCCTGGCTTAAAATAGCCCTCTCTATATTTTTTGCACGACACTAAACGATATTTTCGGCGAGTATCGCCTTCCTGTATGTGTGTGTTGGCCTATTTAGTGTACTTTGGAGCTTATATATGTGGAGCGGCCAGCTGAACGATAGGACCGTGCTTAACCTCTTCCGATTTCTTCGGAAATCGGTTGATGGATCTATATAAACCCTTACCTCGCCTGTGCCATCGTGCTCTGGACCATGTATATATGTTTTGATTTATGTTATCTGGGTGCTTACGCATGTATTGTGAAGTGCATACTTACCGTAAAATATCCTGAAGTGTTGGGCTAAAATTCCACCATCCATTTGTTTGTGTAAAATGTTTTATGAAGCACCATACAGTGCTGAATGGGGATTGGTCACAGTGTGGGGGGCCCCGCCCCCGTTGCCTATAAAAGCTCTGTGGGGAACTCAATTTCAGTCATTCTGGCCTGCCTGAAGAAGGAAAACAGACTCCGAAACGTCGCGATTGACCCGAATGACTCAGCAAAAAAGCAAAAAAAACTAAAAAATATTTAAAGCCTCCACCATTTTGTGGGTAAATGGTGTCGGAAGAGCTTCACAAAAATTTAAAAGATTTATTTTGTTGTTCACTGCCCCATACAGGGCTAAACAACTTTTTTGTGGCCTCCATCATGTGTGTGGGTGATGTAGAGTAGCCAAATAATTCGGAAACTGCCCCCTACACTACACCAGACCCTAAACCTAACCATATTTTACACAAAGAGCCCTCAGAAGGCTAAAATAGCCCTCCTGGGACGAGCCCTGGCTTAAAATAGCCCTCTCTATATTTTTTGCACGACACTAAACGATATTTTCGGCGAGTATCGCCTTCCTGTATGTGTGTGTTGGCCTATTTAGTGTACTTTGGAGCTTATATATGTGGAGCGGCCAGCTGAACGATAGGACCGTGCTTAACCTCTTCCGATTTCTTCGGAAATCGGTTGATGGATCTATATAAACCCTTACCTCGCCTGTGCCATCGTGCTCTGGACCATGTATATATGTTTTGATTTATGTTATCTGGGTGCTTACGCATGTATTGTGAAGTGCATACTTACCGTAAAATATCCTGAAGTGTTGGGCTAAAATTCCACCATCCATTTGTTTGTGTAAAATGTTTTATGAAGCACCATACAGTGCTGAATGGGGATTGGTCACAGTGTGGGGGGCCCCGCCCCCGTTGCCTATAAAAGCTCTGTGGGGAACTCAATTTCAGTCATTCTGGCCTGCCTGAAGAAGGAAAACAGACTCCGAAACGTCGCGATTGACCCGAATGACTCAGCAAAAAAGCAAAAAAAACTAAAAAATATTTAAAGCCTCCACCATTTTGTGGGTAAATGGTGTCGGAAGAGCTTCACAAAAATTTAAAAGATTTATTTTGTTGTTCACTGCCCCATACAGGGCTAAACAACTTTTTTGTGGCCTCCATCATGTGTGTGGGTGATGTAGAGTAGCCAAATAATTCGGAAACTGCCCCCTACACTACACCAGACCCTAAACCTAACCATATTTTACACAAAGAGCCCTCAGAAGGCTAAAATAGCCCTCCTGGGACGAGCCCTGGCTTAAAATAGCCCTCTCTATATTTTTTGCACGACACTAAACGATATTTTCGGCGAGTATCGCCTTCCTGTATGTGTGTGTTGGCCTATTTAGTGTACTTTGGAGCTTATATATGTGGAGCGGCCAGCTGAACGATAGGACCGTGCTTAACCTCTTCCGATTTCTTCGGAAATCGGTTGATGGATCTATATAAACCCTTACCTCGCCTGTGCCATCGTGCTCTGGACCATGTATATATGTTTTGATTTATGTTATCTGGGTGCTTACGCATGTATTGTGAAGTGCATACTTACCGTAAAATATCCTGAAGTGTTGGGCTAAAATTCCACCATCCATTTGTTTGTGTAAAATGTTTTATGAAGCACCATACAGTGCTGAATGGGGATTGGTCACAGTGTGGGGGGCCCCGCCCCCGTTGCCTATAAAAGCTCTGTGGGGAACTCAATTTCAGTCATTCTGGCCTGCCTGAAGAAGGAAAACAGACTCCGAAACGTCGCGATTGACCCGAATGACTCAGCAAAAAAGCAAAAAAAACTAAAAAATATTTAAAGCCTCCACCATTTTGTGGGTAAATGGTGTCGGAAGAGCTTCACAAAAATTTAAAAGATTTATTTTGTTGTTCACTGCCCCATACAGGGCTAAACAACTTTTTTGTGGCCTCCATCATGTGTGTGGGTGATGTAGAGTAGCCAAATAATTCGGAAACTGCCCCCTACACTACACCAGACCCTAAACCTAACCATATTTTACACAAAGAGCCCTCAGAAGGCTAAAATAGCCCTCCTGGGACGAGCCCTGGCTTAAAATAGCCCTCTCTATATTTTTTGCACGACACTAAACGATATTTTCGGCGAGTATCGCCTTCCTGTATGTGTGTGTTGGCCTATTTAGTGTACTTTGGAGCTTATATATGTGGAGCGGCCAGCTGAACGATAGGACCGTGCTTAACCTCTTCCGATTTCTTCGGAAATCGGTTGATGGATCTATATAAACCCTTACCTCGCCTGTGCCATCGTGCTCTGGACCATGTATATATGTTTTGATTTATGTTATCTGGGTGCTTACGCATGTATTGTGAAGTGCATACTTACCGTAAAATATCCTGAAGTGTTGGGCTAAAATTCCACCATCCATTTGTTTGTGTAAAATGTTTTATGAAGCACCATACAGTGCTGAATGGGGATTGGTCACAGTGTGGGGGGCCCCGCCCCCGTTGCCTATAAAAGCTCTGTGGGGAACTCAATTTCAGTCATTCTGGCCTGCCTGAAGAAGGAAAACAGACTCCGAAACGTCGCGATTGACCCGAATGACTCAGCAAAAAAGCAAAAAAAACTAAAAAATATTTAAAGCCTCCACCATTTTGTGGGTAAATGGTGTCGGAAGAGCTTCACAAAAATTTAAAAGATTTATTTTGTTGTTCACTGCCCCATACAGGGCTAAACAACTTTTTTGTGGCCTCCATCATGTGTGTGGGTGATGTAGAGTAGCCAAATAATTCGGAAACTGCCCCCTACACTACACCAGACCCTAAACCTAACCATATTTTACACAAAGAGCCCTCAGAAGGCTAAAATAGCCCTCCTGGGACGAGCCCTGGCTTAAAATAGCCCTCTCTATATTTTTTGCACGACACTAAACGATATTTTCGGCGAGTATCGCCTTCCTGTATGTGTGTGTTGGCCTATTTAGTGTACTTTGGAGCTTATATATGTGGAGCGGCCAGCTGAACGATAGGACCGTGCTTAACCTCTTCCGATTTCTTCGGAAATCGGTTGATGGATCTATATAAACCCTTACCTCGCCTGTGCCATCGTGCTCTGGACCATGTATATATGTTTTGATTTATGTTATCTGGGTGCTTACGCATGTATTGTGAAGTGCATACTTACCGTAAAATATCCTGAAGTGTTGGGCTAAAATTCCACCATCCATTTGTTTGTGTAAAATGTTTTATGAAGCACCATACAGTGCTGAATGGGGATTGGTCACAGTGTGGGGGGCCCCGCCCCCGTTGCCTATAAAAGCTCTGTGGGGAACTCAATTTCAGTCATTCTGGCCTGCCTGAAGAAGGAAAACAGACTCCGAAACGTCGCGATTGACCCGAATGACTCAGCAAAAAAGCAAAAAAAACTAAAAAATATTTAAAGCCTCCACCATTTTGTGGGTAAATGGTGTCGGAAGAGCTTCACAAAAATTTAAAAGATTTATTTTGTTGTTCACTGCCCCATACAGGGCTAAACAACTTTTTTGTGGCCTCCATCATGTGTGTGGGTGATGTAGAGTAGCCAAATAATTCGGAAACTGCCCCCTACACTACACCAGACCCTAAACCTAACCATATTTTACACAAAGAGCCCTCAGAAGGCTAAAATAGCCCTCCTGGGACGAGCCCTGGCTTAAAATAGCCCTCTCTATATTTTTTGCACGACACTAAACGATATTTTCGGCGAGTATCGCCTTCCTGTATGTGTGTGTTGGCCTATTTAGTGTACTTTGGAGCTTATATATGTGGAGCGGCCAGCTGAACGATAGGACCGTGCTTAACCTCTTCCGATTTCTTCGGAAATCGGTTGATGGATCTATATAAACCCTAAACCTAACCGTCTCACAGGCCTACTCAGGATAACCCGACCTAAAACTGACCCTAAACCTAACCGTCTCACAGGCCTACTCAGGATAACCCGACCTAAAACTGACCCTAAACCTAACCGTCTCACAGACCTACTCAGGATAACCCGACCTAAAACTGACCCTAAACCTAACCGTCTCACAGGCCTACTCAGGATAACCCGACCTAAAACTGACCCTAAACCTAACCGTCTCACAGACCTACTCAGGATAACCCGACCTAAAATTTACCCTAGCAACATCCTGTCTTCCAGACATCCACGCTACCTGAAAGAAGACAGCTTTCTGAATCCAACGATACCAGTTATGTGCACGTCGGACCTCCGCTTCAAAAGATACGGCCAGGTAAGCTTTGGCCAATCAGATCGCATATGCTAATGAAGGTGGAACCAATGAGGGTGAAACTCGCTTTTATCTATATACCTGTCTTCCAGACATCCACGCTACCTGAAAGAAGACAGATTTCTGAATCCAACGATACCACTTATGTGCACGTCGGACCTCCGCTTCAAAAGATACGGCCAGGTAAGCTTCGGCCAATCAGATCGCATATGCTAATGAGGGTCGAATTAATGAGGGTGAAACTCGCTTTTACCTATATACCTACTCGCAGTTAACCCCAGACTAGCCCCTAACCCAAACCTCAGAGCTGCTAACCCTAGCCTCCCTAACCCTTAACCTACTCGCAGTTAACCCCCAGACTAGCCCCTAACCCAAACCTCAGAGCTGCTAGCCCTAGCCTCACTAACCCTTAACCCAATTAACTCCTCACCCCACCAACTTTAAACATGCTAGTCCCTATGCTCCATAAACCTTCATTAACACAAAACTTCATCAAACTCTGCACAGAAATATCGTAAAACTAATCTCTATCCATCCATCCATCCATCCATCCATCCATCCATCCATCCATCCATCCATACCAGCACCCAACACTTTACACAACCTTTGAGAGGAACAATATGTTCTTCCTTTACATGTTCAATAGTCTAAATTGCTCAAGCCTATCTGCTGTTTATTTTCTATCTATTTTTTTCTTTATTATCTAACTAACTATCTATCATCTATCTATCTATCTATTCCAGGATATTACCCTTGGCTTCTCGTCGCCCTCTCCTGGATAAAACTGTGAATAGCCATGTGTAAGAAACTGCTAAGAATTCCAATATTTTAGCAGAAAATAACACACACACTCTCTCTCTCTCTCTCTCTTTCACACACACACACACACACACACACACTCTCTCTATCTCTCTCTCTCTTTCACAAACACACACACACAAACTGGCTGGAAAACTGTTTTTATAAAGACTTGTATTACCTTTTTGCTACCTTTTATTCTTTGCATCCGCCAGTCACGACCTTCGACCTTTTGGGAACGTCTTAGGCCTATCTTTCGATTTTTAGACTTCATTTGATTTACAGTAGTTATTACGTACGTTTTATTATTGCAAGATGCCAACCAGGCCATATCCGCCAGTCTTGACCTTTGACCTTTTGGCCACTTAGAGTGGAATTTTCAAGATGGATTCGATTTATAGTACTTTATTAGCATCCAATTTAATACAATATTTAACTACTCAACAGAACAAAGCCAATCTGGGCAGTGACTAAGAACAGAACGTTTTAAGCTCATTTTAGACAACCAAACAAACAAACAGATTGCGGCGGTCAATCAAACAACCCGTCTCACAGGCCTACTCAGGATAACCCGACCTAAAACTGACCCTAAACCTAACCGTCTCACAGACCTACTCAGGATAACCCGACCTAAAACTGACCCTAAACCTAACCGTCTCACAGGCCTACTCAGGATAACCCGACCTAAAACTGACCCTAAACCTAACCGTCTCACAGGCCTACTCAGCATAACCCGACCTAAAACTGACCCTAAACCTAACCGTCTCACAGGCCTACTCAGGATAACCCGACCTAAAACTGACCCTAAACCTAACCGTCTCACAGACCTACTCAGGATAACCCGACCTAAAACTGACCCTAAACCTAACCGTCTCACAGGCCTACTCAGGATAACCCGACCTAAAACTGACCCTAAACCTAACCGTCTCACAGACCTACTCAGGATAACCCGACCTAAAATTTACCCTAGCAACATCCTGTCTTCCAGACATCCACGCTACCTGAAAGAAGACAGCTTTCTGAATCCAACGATACCAGTTATGTGCACGTCGGACCTCCGCTTCAAAAGATACGGCCAGGTAAGCTTTGGCCAATCAGATCGCATATGCTAATGAAGGTGGAACCAATGAGGGTGAAACTCGCTTTTATCTATATACCTGTCTTCCAGACATCCACGCTACCTGAAAGAAGACAGATTTCTGAATCCAACGATACCACTTATGTGCACGTCGGACCTCCGCTTCAAAAGATACGGCCAGGTAAGCTTCGGCCAATCAGATCGCATATGCTAATGAGGGTCGAATTAATGAGGGTGAAACTCGCTTTTACCTATATACCTACTCGCAGTTAACCCAGACTAGCCCCTAACCCAAACCTCAGAGCTGCTAACCCTAGCCTCCCTAACCCTTAACCTACTCGCAGTTAACCCCCAGACTAGCCCCTAACCCAAACCTCAGAGCTGCTAGCCCTAGCCTCACTAACCCTTAACCCAATTAACTCCTCACCCCACCAACTTTAAACATGCTAGTCCCTATGCTCCATAAACCTTCATTAACACAAAACTTCATCAAACTCTGCACAGAAATATCGTAAAACTAATCTCTATCCATCCATCCATCCATCCATCCATCCATCCATCCATCCATCCATACCAGCACCCAACACTTTACACAACCTTTGAGAGGAACAATATGTTCTTCCTTTACATGTTCAATAGTCTAAATTGCTCAAGCCTATCTGCTGTTTATTTTCTATCTATTTTTTTCTTTATTATCTAACTAACTATCTATCATCTATCTATCTATCTATTCCAGGATATTACCCTTGGCTTCTCGTCGCCCTCTCCTGGATAAAACTGTGAATAGCCATGTGTAAGAAACTGCTAAGAATTCCAATATTTTAGCAGAAAATAACACACACACTCTCTCTCTCTCTCTCTCTTTCACACACACACACACACACACACACACACTCTCTCTATCTCTCTCTCTCTTTCACAAACACACACACACAAACTGGCTGGAAAACTGTTTTTATAAAGACTTGTATTACCTTTTTGCTACCTTTTATTCTTTGCATCCGCCAGTCACGACCTTCGACCTTTTGGGAACGTCTTAGGCCTATCTTTCGATTTTTAGACTTCATTTGATTTACAGTAGTTATTACGTACGTTTTATTATTGCAAGATGCCAACCAGGCCATATCCGCCAGTCTTGACCTTTGACCTTTTGGCCACTTAGAGTGGAATTTTCAAGATGGATTCGATTTATAGTACTTTATTAGCATCCAATTTAATACAATATTTAACTACTCAACAGAACAAAGCCAATCTGGGCAGTGACTAAGAACAGAACGTTTTAAGCTCATTTTAGACAACCAAACAAACAAACAGATTGCGGCGGTCAATCAAACAACCCGTCTCACAGGCCTACTCAGGATAACCCGACCTAAAACTGACCCTAAACCTAACCGTCTCACAGACCTACTCAGGATAACCCGACCTAAAACTGACCCTAAACCTAACCGTCTCACAGGCCTACTCAGGATAACCCGACCTAAAACTGACCCTAAACCTAACCGTCTCACAGGCCTACTCAGCATAACCCGACCTAAAACTGACCCTAAACCTAACCGTCTCACAGGCCTACTCAGGATAACCCGACCTAAAACTGACCCTAGCAACATCCTGTCTTCCAGACATCCACGCTACCTGAAAGAAGACAGCTTTCTGAATCCAACGATACCAGTTATGTGCACGTCGGACCTCCGCTTCAAAAGATACGGCCAGGTAAGCTTTGGCCAATCAGATCGCATATGCTAATGAAGGTGGAACCAATGAGGGTGAAACTCGCTTTTATCTATATACCTGTCTTCCAGACATCCACGCTACCTGAAAGAAGACAGATTTCTGAATCCAACGATACCACTTATGTGCACGTCGGACCTCCGCTTCAAAAGATACGGCCAGGTAAGCTTCGGCCAATCAGATCGCATATGCTAATGAGGTCGAATTAATGAGGGTGAAACTCGCTTTTACCTATATACCTACTCGCAGTTAACCCCAGACTAGCCCCTAACCCAAACCTCAGAGCTGCTAACCCTAGCCTCCCTAACCCTTAACCTACTCGCAGTTAACCCCCAGACTAGCCCCTAACCCAAACCTCAGAGCTGCTAGCCCTAGCCTCACTAACCCTTAACCCAATTAACTCCTCACCCCACCAACTTTAAACATGCTAGTCCCTATGCTCCATAAACCTTCATTAACACAAAACTTCATCAAACTCTGCACAGAAATATCGTAAAACTAATCTCTATCCATCCATCCATCCATCCATCCATCCATCCATCCATCCATCCATCCATACCAGCACCCAACACATTACACAACCTTTGAGAGGAACAATATGTTCTTCCTTTACATGTTCAATAGTCTAAATTGCTCAAGCCTATCTGCTGTTTATTTTCTATCTATTTTTTTTCTTTATTATCTAACTAACTATCTATCATCTATCTATCTATCTATTCCAGGATATTACCCTTGGCTTCTCGTCGCCCTCTCCTGGATAAAACTGTGAATAGCCATGTGTAAGAAACTGCTAAGAATTCCAATATTTTAGCAGAAAATAACACACACACTCTCTCTCTCTCTCTCTCTTTCACACACACACACACACACACACACACTCTCTCTATCTCTCTCTCTCTTTCACAAACACACACACACAAACTGGCTGGAAAACTGTTTTTATAAAGACTTGTATTACCTTTTTGCTACCTTTTATTCTTTGCATCCGCCAGTCACGACCTTCGACCTTTTGGGAACGTCTTAGGCCTATCTTTCGATTTTTAGACTTCATTTGATTTACAGTAGTTATTACGTACGTTTTATTATTGCAAGATGCCAACCAGGCCATATCCGCCAGTCTTGACCTTTGACCTTTTGGCCACTTAGAGTGGAATTTTCAAGATGGATTCGATTTATAGTACTTTATTAGCATCCAATTTAATACAATATTTAACTACTCAACAGAACAAAGCCAATCTGGGCAGTGACTAAGAACAGAACGTTTTAAGCTCATTTTAGACAACCAAACAAACAAACAGATTGCGGCGGTCAATCAAACAACCCGTCTCACAGGCCTACTCAGGATAACCCGACCTAAAACTGACCCTAAACCTAACCGTCTCACAGACCTACTCAGGATAACCCGACCTAAAACTGACCCTAAACCTAACCGTCTCACAGGCCTACTCAGGATAACCCGACCTAAAACTGACCCTAAACCTAACCGTCTCACAGGCCTACTCAGCATAACCCGACCTAAAACTGACCCTAAACCTAACCGTCTCACAGGCCTACTCAGGATAACCCGACCTAAAACTGACCCTAGCAACATCCTGTCTTCCAGACATCCACGCTACCTGAAAGAAGACAGCTTTCTGAATCCAACGATACCAGTTATGTGCACGTCGGACCTCCGCTTCAAAAGATACGGCCAGGTAAGCTTTGGCCAATCAGATCGCATATGCTAATGAAGGTGGAACCAATGAGGGTGAAACTCGCTTTTATCTATATACCTGTCTTCCAGACATCCACGCTACCTGAAAGAAGACAGATTTCTGAATCCAACGATACCACTTATGTGCACGTCGGACCTCCGCTTCAAAAGATACGGCCAGGTAAGCTTCGGCCAATCAGATCGCATATGCTAATGAGGGTCGAATTAATGAGGGTGAAACTCGCTTTTACCTATATACCTAACCCTAACCCTAACTCTAACCCTAACCCTAACCCTAACCCGTCACTGTCCTTTCAATTATTTTACCCCTCCTCAGTTTTTTATGTTCAAAATCTACCCACCTTCTAAACCTAACCCTGAGTCCGCTAGCCCGCTAGTCCGCTAGCCCGCTAGTCCGCTAGCCCGCTGGCCGCGAACCCTGATGACGGTTACCCGCATGAAAAAAGCCCTGATTATTTTTAATTCCTCTCTTTTGGATCCCTTTTCATTTTAACACCAAAATTCTAAAATGACCTTTTGACCTTTCGGATACACAGGGCTTATACAGGGCCACTATCACTCACAAATAAATTAAAAATATATTAATAAGGTTAAAAAATAGCTATTTAAATAAAATCTTTTTACAAAAAATTCATGAGGGGTTAAAAAAGTTCATATAGAGAAATTACAATTCAGTGAGTACTAAAGTTTATAAAAATGGAGTGAAGTACAGGTAACTCGACACAGAGTTCCTGTAAAATATCTATCCCTTTCTATCACCTTTTCTAGTTTTTTAGCATACATTGGGGAATTTTTCTGTGATGGTTTTGGTTTATACAATCTTATTTTCCTTCTTTCTATCATCATGGTGCGTGTATATTTTCATTTTTTGCAATGGACGGGGAAGTGTTCTTGGGCTGTCGATGCGACATCTTCCGATTCTCGTTCTTTTATGCGTGTGGAGCGGCCTCTGAGAGAATGGACAGTGCACAACCATATTCGGACTCCTTTGGGGTCCGTTTATTGGACTCACATAAGCCTAACCCCCACTGGTTTCAACCCTGGGTCCGCTAACCTGTTAACTGCTAATTGCTAACCCTGATGACGGTAGCCCGCAGGAAAATAACCCTTATTACTTTTGATTTTATAGGAACTTTTGAACTAGGAACTATACAGCCTGACAAAGGATAGTATACATAGGGTTATATGTAAATAACACACCTAACCTAGCTCTAGCCTGGCCGCTAAGCTACGGGCCTTCTTACAGGGCCACAAGCCTAGTGAAGCCTGGGTTTCACCTCCAAACCTCATGGATAAAAGAAAGAAAGTGAAGCTCACAAGCAAACAATGTCAGGCGGCCGATTAAGGCCGACCTAAACATGCATAATAACTGAAGTGACGAATGCTAACTCAAACTACTCTAGAAAGCAGCAGATGAGAAGCTACTCTAAACCAGTGGTTCTCAAACCTGTCCTGGGGACCCCCCACCACTGCACATTTTGCATGTCACCCTCATCTAACACACCTGATTCAAGTCATCAGCTAATTAGTAGAGACTGCAGGAGTTGAATTGGTTGTGTTAGATGAGGGAGACATGCAAAATGCTTGAACAATATATCATTCTAGCCAACCTATCAACTTCAGTTTGCCCCAAAAAAGCCTACTTTACTACAAAATATATATATATATATATATATATATATATATATATATATATATATATATATATATATATATATATATATATAAACGCAAACGCAACAGTGTTTACAATCGATCGCCCATCTCACTCTCGCTTCTTCCTCCTCCCGTCTGTCTGAGCTACAATATATATATATATATATATATATATATATATATATATATATATATAAACGCAAACGCAACAGTGTTTACAATCGATCGCCCATCTCACTCTCGCTTCTTCCTCCTCCCGTCTGTCTGGGCTCAGACACAAATCTGAACGGCTAGAGGGTTTTTCCCTGTCCTCCTGATCTCAAACATGGCAGCTATAGCATTCAGAGACAGAAAGGAACCGCTCGACAAGCCGTCTGCGCAGCCCCTTTCTTAACATGCCCTCACGGCAGCTGCAGCCTGCCGAAAAACATGTCCCAAAAACACCAGCAGCCCTGCATTACAGCAGCCAGAAGATCGCTCGCTGCCGGACGCGATGACGTCAAACACGGATGTCATCGTCATCCAACTCACCCTCGTCAGTCCCGGGGGAGTTGAGAGAGAATACAACTTTCTCAAACTTCCCAACGAGATCTCCTGCGAACCCTATGATTGCAGCCACCATTTTGCCTCAGCACAAACGGGGCCAGAATCATCAGGCACAGATGCAGACACCTCTTCCCTCGGGAAGAGTGCCAAACAAGAACGGAGCGTCCCGATAGGGAGACGCTCACAGTAAACAATAGACAAACACACAGACAGCGCCCTCAAGCACTGTCTATGCACGCTCCTCTCCTGACAGAAAACGCCCAGAAATGTGTATATCAAGTGTCAAAAGCTGGGACAAGGATAAACACACTTGAACGTTTGTAAGGCATATATAGAATCCCTTACTGGAGTAGAAATAGTGGCGATCAGACAGAACAGACCCGAAAGACGAAGAGATACTGACTTTCTCCAGGCGCTGGAGTGGTAAAAAAATCTGCTGCATGACTGGATTTAATAGGAGAAACTGCAAAAAGTGTGAGTAAAACAATTATACTAAAGGTTGGGCTCGAAATTGCACAGTACTATATACAAATATATTTTCATATACATTTAACGCAAGAACCATATTTAACAAATGATAACTAATAATATTAATGATAAACAATACATACATGACTTAAGTTCATATCACTACATGTACAACAAGTTTTGGTCATAATGATAATTTATAGGGCATAGAAAGTTGTGTATTAAATATCATACAGCATTATACAATATATTCATAAATGGGCATTACACTTATTGTTCAACAGATTTTTACAAATAATGTTTAAAGTTATGAGAGAATAAATGTTTAAAAATCTGGCTATAATGTTGTGACACGCATTGCCAAACAAGCATTCTGTTTTCAGAATGGTGAATTGCTCCTGTTTGCTTGATTGCTCCTGTCTGCTTCGCTGCTGGTGTTTGCGTATCCGTATAGCTTTGTTTTCTCTTACTTTTATTGAATCTCTTACTTTTATTCATTGTTGCTTATATTATTATTATTGCCTACCACATTAATCTGACGTCGCTAGCCTGTAATCTTTGAATCTAAATCGCTGTTACAACGCGTTTGCATCTCGCTAACTTGTTAACTTGTTATCAGTCCCGCGCGCTCCTTTTCAACGCATTCATCAAACAGCTGTGGTAACTCGGATCAGTCTACAGTGGTAACTCGGATCAGTCTACAAACACGGTGAGTCATGTCATCCTTTCCCATTGTTATCTCGTGTTCAGTTTGTCACATGTTCAGTGTAGCTCTCTCTGTCAGCGACGAGGGATTTACATGTCATAAATGTAGGGAAATAGTCAGGCTGACAGAGAGAATCTCAGAATTAGAGACACGCATCCAAATTTTAATCAAGAATAGTAAGAATGCAGGGGCTTCAGATACTGTTTTGGATGCGACTAGCTTAGTGAACTCTGTACATTGTTCGGTTCTGGCTGAGCCCGCGCAGCAGGGCACTTGGGTAACGGTGAGGCGGCCTAGCCGTGGAAAACACCACTCTTCCGTTCCATTAAGAACATCAAACAGGTTCTCCCCACTCAGTGACGCACCCACTGAGAATCCTGTTGAAAGTGCTCTAGTTATTGGCGATTCTATTACACGGAACGTGAAAATAGAGACACCAGCCACCATAGTCACATGTTTGCCGGGAGCCAGAGCACCTGACATCAAAGCAAATTTAAAAGTGCTGGCTAATGCTAATCGTAAATATTCTAAAATTATTATTCACGTCGGCACAAATGATGTTCGACATCGCCAGTCGGAGATCACTAAAATTAACATTAAAGAGGTGTGTGAACTTGCAAATACAATGTCAGGAGAAGTAATTTGCTCTGGTCCCCTTCCTGTTCGTCGGAGTGGTGAGATAGTTAGCAGATTATCATCACTCAATGGCTGGCTGTCTAAGTGGTGTCCGCAGAATAATATAAGTTTCATAGACAATTGGAAAAGCTTCTGGGGCAGACCTGACCTGTTGAAAAGAGATGGTATTCATCCGTCCCGGGATGGTGCTGCTCTTCTCTCTAGTAATATGGCACATAGTCTCAGAACTAAAACATGACAAACTGGGGCCCAGGACAGGAAACAGACAGACTGGCTAAACCGACCATCTGCTAGCTGCCTCACGTTACAGAAGTCAGATAATTCCCAACACATAGAAACTCTCGCACCTAGATATTATCAAATAGAGACTGTGTATGTACCCCGGATTAATAAAAATAAAAAACTTCCAAACCCATTTAATGGTAAAAATTTAATTGATGTTCAACAAATAAAAAATAGAGATAATAATGATAAACAAATGATAAAGCTTGGGCTGTTAAATATTAGATCACTTTCTTCAAAAGCACTTATTGTAAACGATATTATCACAGACAATAATCTAGATGTGCTGTGTTTGACAGAAACCTGGCTAAAACCGGACGATTACACTACTTTAAATGAGCCTAGTCCTCAAGGTTATGATTATCGACACAATCCTCGACAGAAAGGAAAAGGGGGAGGTGTTGCTGTAATTCATAGTAATATTTACAGTATCAGCCAGAAGTCTTTCAAATATAATTCCTTCAAAGTGATGGTGCTTTACGTAACATTATGTAAGTTGACATTTGTGTTGGCTACTGTATACAGGCCACCAGGGTACAATACAGACTTTATCAAAGAGATTGCCGATTTTCTATCAGAATTAGTACTAGCTGCAGATAAAGTCTTTGTTGTTGGTGATTTTAATATCCATGTAGATAATAAAAAAGACTCATTAGGATTGGCATTTACAGACATTCTAAACTCTATTGGTGTTAGACAACACGTGTCGGGACCCACTCATTGCCGTAATCATACTTTAGATCTAATATTGTCACATGGAATCGATATTGATGCTGTTGAAATTCTGCAGCAGAGTGACGACATCTCAGATCAATATCTAGTCTCGTGTATATTACATTTAGTGAAAGCGGCTAAACTGCCTCCCTGCCATAAATATGGTAGAACCATCACTTCTACCACTAAAGATTGCTTTATAATTAATCTTCCTGATCAGTTTCATCACCTTAGCATACCAGACAGCTTAGAAGACCTAGATATTGCAACAGAAACTATTGACTCTCTCTTTTCCAGCACATTAGACTCAGTTGCTCCTTTGCGTTTAAAAAAGATTAAGGAAATTAATCCAACACCATGGTACAATGAGCACACTCGGGCCCTAAAAACAGCAGTTAGAAAAATGGAGCGCAGCTGGAAGAAAACAAAACTAGAAGTATTTCACATTTCGTGGAGAGAGAAAATGACTGAGTACAGAAAGGCCTTAAAAACTGCTAGATCTGCCTATTTTTCAAAACTTTTTGAAGAAAATAAACACAACCCTAGGTATTTATTTGATACAGTGGCTAAATTAACAAGAAATAAAGCTTCAACTTCTGATGTTTCCAAGGAGCACAGCAGTAATGACTTTATGAACTTCTTTACTTGCAAGATTGATAATATTAGAGAAAAAATTATAACCATGCAACCGTCTACTACAGTCTTGTGTCAGACAGTGCATTGTAGTGTCCCTAAATAAAAATTCAATTCATTTACTGCTTTAGAAGAGGAAGAATTGTCTAAACTTGTTAAATCATCAAAATCATCCACATGTATGTTAGACCCTATACCGACTAAGCTATTGAAAGAGATGCTTCCAGAGGTCATAGATCCTCTTCTTTATATTGTTAATTCATCTTTATCACTAGGATACATACCAAAAACCTTTAAGCTGGCTGTTATTAAACCTCTTATTAAAAAATCACAACTTGATCCTAGAGAATTAGTCAATTACAGGCCGATCTCAAATCTCACTTTTCTGTCAAAAATACTAGAAAAGGCAGTTTCATCACAACTATGTTCCTTTTTAGAAAGAAATAGTATCTGTGAAGATTTCCAGTCAGGATTTAGACCGTACCATAGTACTGAGACTGCTCTCATTAGAGTTACTAATGATTTGCTCTTATCATCAGATCGTGGTTGTATCTCTCTATTAGTGTTACTGGATCTTAGTGCTGCATTTGACACTATTGATCACAATATTCTTCTAAACAGACTCGAAAATTATGTTGGCATTAGTGGAATTGCATTGGCATGGTTCAAATCATACTTATCTGACCGTTATCAGTTTGTAGTAGTAAACGATGAGATGTCATATCAATCACAAGTTAAATATGGAGTACCGCAAGGCTCAGTACTAGGACCGTTGCTTTTTACTCTGTACATGCTACCCTTGGGAGATATCATTAGGAAGCATGGCATTAGTTTTCATTGTTACGCTGATGATACTCAGCTCTATATCTTCACGCCCTGATGAAAATCACCAATTCGCTAAATTAACAGAATGCATAGCTGATATAAAAAACTGGATGACCAGTAATTTCCTACTACTAAATTCAGGAAAAACAGAGATTCTAATTTTTGGACCGAAAACTTCTTCACGCAATAATCTAGAATACTGTCTAACACTTGATGGCTGCTCTGTTAAGTCTTCGTCGTCAGCTAGGAACCTGGGTGTGCTCTTTGATACCAATCTTTCATTTGAAGGCCATGTTACTAGCATCTGCAAAACCGCATTCTTCCATCTTAAAAATATATCTAAACTACGACATATGCTCTCAATGAAAAATGCAGAACAGTTAGTTCATGCGTTCATGACCTCAAGGCTAGATTACTGTAACGCTCTACTGGGTGGTTGTTCCTCCCGCTTGATAAATAAACTACAGCTCGTACAAAATGCAGCAGCTAGAGTTCTTACTAGAACTAGAAAGTATGACCATATTAGCCCAGTTCTGTCATCACTGCATTGGCTTCCTGTTAAACATTGTATAGATTTTAAAATCTTGCTAATTACTTACAAAGCACTAAATGGTTTAGCTCCCCAGTACCTGAGCGAGCTCTTAATACATTATAGTCCTTCACGTTTATTGCGATCTCAGAATTCAGGCCAGCTGATAATACCTAGAATATCAAAATCAACTGCAGGCGGTAGATCCTTCTCCTATTTGGCACCTAAACTCTGGAACAATCTTCCTAGCATTGTTCGGGAAGCAGACACACTCTGTCAGTTTAAATCTAGACTAAAAACACATCTCTTTAACCTGGCATACACATAACACATTATCAATTTATATTTTCAAATCCGTTAAAGGATTATTAGGCTGCATAAATTAGGTCAGCCGGAACCGGGAACACTTCCTAAAACACCAGATGTACTCGTTACATCAGAAAAAGAATGGCATCTACGCTAATATTAGTCTTTCTGTTTATCCCGAGGTTTACCGTAGTCAACCAGATCTGGGCCGTATCCAGCTGAGACCAAGGACCTGCGCCTTGACACGACCACAACGCAGCCCTGAAGTATCAGCAGAGATCGAGTCAAATTGATCATCCATTGTAAAGACATCATCAACACGACAGCCAGTGCCACAGTTCCTCAACAGACCGTCCATACCGGCGTGATGAATTCGATCCTCAACTGGACACGACCACAACGCAGCCCTGAAGTATCAGCAGAGATCGAGTCAACTGGATCATCCATTGTGAAGGCCTCATTGACACGACAGCCAGTAGCACAGTTCCTCAACAGACCATCCATACCGCCTGCATTGACACTATTATTTAAGAGCTGCTTTGCAGCTAAATTATGTACCAGTTATCAATGTAAAGCTGCTTTGACACAATCTGCATTGTAAAAAGCGCTATATAAATAAAGGTGACTTGACTTGACTTGACTTTCAGCTGATTTATACCCCAAACGGGCAACGTGACATGGGTGATACAAACATTTACAGGCTAATCATTTTAAATTCATAAAATTTCAACATAAACGTAATAAGCTAACACTCAACAACAACTTTTTAAACATGTAAGTCCCCTCCACATATTGTAAATATGCGAAATATATAAACTTTTATCAGAAGGTTAGTAGATTTCTGACTTCAGGGGGTCATGTTGCTTTTAAATGCTGCCCGTAAGATAAACAAAAGCTAAACTTCATCATGTTCCTCTAGGGGGCAGAAACACACACAGTCTTTAGGAGGCTTTGGGAGATTTCTCATAATAGTTGAGTTTCAGTAACATCTTCAGCATCACTTTTGACTCTTAAACCAACATCAGAACATCTTTTTCTCAATGCCACTGTGATCTTGGGCTCGGCTGGAGTTTAAAAGATTCTTATATTGATCTTAGTAATATCAGTGACGGTTCATAAGAGCTTATTCAGATTTGATTGATAACTGATGAACTACAGCAATCCTGATATTGAAAAATCTCAGTATCTGAGTATCTGAATACCAACATCCAACTCTGTGAGGGTCACATGATGAGCTGCACTTTGACACAAAACACTGATGAATAATGACAGACTCATGAAATACAGTGACAGGCTTTGATCAAAACTTCTCTTTCTGTTTCTTTTGTGTGGTTTAACTCATTTTAATGAAGTTCATTTAACAAGCAGCAGAAATCATGTTTACAGTATAGTAGATTAAAAGATGGACAGATTGATCATTCCTGATTGTGATGTGTTTTATCTCCATCAGATTCCCATCAGTTCACTCTGGATCTGAACACAGTGAATAAACTCCTCCGTCTGTCTGAGAGGAACACACTGATTACTAACACTGACCCACAGCGTCAGTCTTATCCTCGTCATCCAGACAGATTTGATTATTATTATTCTCAGGTGTTGTGTAGAGAGAGTGTGTGTGGACGCTGTTACTGGGAGATTGAGTGGAGTGGATATGGTGTGTATATATCAGTGTCATTTAAGATCATCGGCAGGAAGGAACATGATTGTGAGAGTATGTTTGGAGGTAATGATCAGTCCTGGAGTTTGGAGTGCTCTTCCTCCAGTTACTCATTCAGACACAATAACATAGAGACTCGTCTCCCTGTAAAGCCCATCAGCAGGAGAACCGGAGTGGATGTGAATCTCTTTAGAGTGAATGAGGAGGATCACAGGAGAGTAGGAGTGTATGTGGATCACAGTGCAGGAACTCTGTCCTTCTACAGCGTCTCTGGAGACACAATGAGACACATCCACACAGTCCAGACCACATTCACTCAACCGATCTATCCTGGGTTTAGGGTTGGTTATGAATCAATGAAACTGTGTTGATGAATCAGAACAGAGAGACTCTACCCATAATGCTTTGAGCTGATGATGAATCAGAGATGTTAGAGTCTATTCATTACATTAATACTGTCACTGAAATATCATGACACAATAAATTGATGAAGAACATGTGACTGTCATCAATTATGTGATGTTCCTCTAGTGTTTGTGCTCCAATCATAAATCAGATATGAATTGATGATGAATGTCTGAATGCTGTATGAATCATCAGCTGCGTGTGAAATATGACCATTCCTTCAGGAGAGTTTCTGACATCATCAAATATGACATTCATTATCTCATCTCATTAAATATATTTACTGTAACTACTGTTGAATTATTATGGATCATAAATCAGTTAGTTTATTCACTAAATCATGTGTAAAAATGTGCAGACTTTGCTGAAGTGATTTGAACAGGTTAGGGTTAGCAAGTATGACTGTAGCTGAAGTATTTGTGTCAATACTGTATGGAGGACCAAATGACTCAAAATCACATGATGAAATAAATGTTGAAATATTGTAATAAATGTGTCATGTGGTGTCGTTATGAGGAGCAGGAGTGACACTTAAATTGATTCTTCTTTTTGTTTTTCAAAGGGTTAGTGGATCTAAATCTTTATCAGTTTAATCATTCAAACAGAAATGGACATTTTTACATGTATGAATAAATATACAAATTTAAAACAGTTTATTTGATTCATGTTTTAAAATGTAGATTAATAGAACAATAAAAAACTGCATTAATAAATAATTTTAAATGCACATTTTAAATCTCCTTTTATAAAGCATTGGCCAATTGCTTTTCTTTATCCATTTGTCAATCGAGATAAAAATGCCATTGATCAGGACGCACGTGGAGCAACCAATCAACTTTCGCCTCAGTGTGAAGAGCCATTCCTCTGTCACTTGTAAATGTAACACGCGATGTCATTGGACAGTGAGAACAACTATTCGTCAGAGCTGTTAAATATGAGAGTTGAGACACTCTAGTTGCGTCCCAAATGATGCACTATACATTATGCATTTATACACTATGTACTTGTGCACTATGCACTTATCCAGGTAGTGCGTGAATCATATAAGGTTATTTTGTCATTTAACAACGGAGTCCGATCCTCCCTTCCCCTCCACTACGTAATTAAAGCTGCGACAGTTGAGTGCATGAAGTGTCCAACATTCCACACTTCGTTTTTTCCGTTAATTAAGTGCATCATCCGGGTATTTAAAGTGCACTTTTTCTTTTTGGAATTTTCTGTGTGAACGCACTCTACTCACACTATTTATACTTAAAAACATCCTGGAATAGTGCATAAGTACGCAAATTGGGATGCACCTTCTGACTGAAAGAGTCTGAAACCGCATACTTCTCTACTATATAGTAGTTTTTTTCCTATCAAAATTCCAATGCTTAAACAGATCAAATAATAAATCAAACTCTCAAATGCAATTTCATTTAATCATTTGGGGAAGCATGAACTGTATCAATAATCAAATTAAAACTCAGTTGTATTTGATTTTTCATTTTCATTATCAATCCAGTATAAACCTGTCATAATTAAATCTATAATTCAATGCTCAAATCATAAATCAAATGGAACTGTCAATCAAGTAGTGTGGGCGGAGCTTTGAGACAGAAGAGATCAAGATGTGTGACGATGAGCAGCACTACGGCTTTTCAAGGTGTAATTTCAGATTTGTGTGCCCTAAGATGTGTTCTTGGGAAGATTTAATGAAAATGTTGTGGAGTCAACAGTGGAGTATCTCCTTGAGAGAATGAGGGAAATATCGCCCCCTACAGACACCGAGGTTAACAATAAAGGGGAGACCAACTCAAAATATTCCAGCAGAAACCATCGAGACGTATTTAATGAGAGGTGTAAAGTCTGCAGGAATCACAAGATTGTTTGGCGTTTTGGAGATGACCTTATATCAACGAACGCGTGAATATGGAATAAGGTAAGTTGCATATCAATTATCACTAATTTGCAGGGGATGCTGCGAAACAGTAGTTATGGGAAAAACTCAGTTGATCCTTAATCCAATTGTTGAAATGACTGACCGTATGATTCACTAAAGTTCTTGAATCACTGTATGCTAGTGACACCTGCTGGTCAAAACATTATAAATGCAGCGTAATCACAGCTCCAAAACGAGAGCTTTTTATAAACGTGTTACAATTAGGGTGGCCATACGTCCAGATTTTGGCCGGACAGTCCGGATTTTATGCCCCCTGTCCGGCGTCTGGCGCAGCCTCAAACCGGACACTCATTTGTCGTCCCTTTTGGAGTTGCGCTGAATCAGCCTAAAAAAAACCTGCTCTAGAATCTTTATTAGGACGCAGCAGCATAACGTCTAATGCTGTAAGATCTCTGGTCAAACAAACGATTGGCTGAAAGCGGTGTCAAATAAATATCTGGTATAGCATTGGTTAAAAATGTAAACAAGCCTCCACGTGCTGGCTACATCATATCATTACATTAACATGCCGAAACATCAGACCTCGTTTAATTGAGATGGTCCTCACTGCAGAACTTGAGATCCAGGAGGCGGAGTTGGATCTAGATATATATACATATATATATACACCGCACTCCTCCAGAAGAATCGGCATATTTGTGAAGTTGCAGGGAGTGGTCGCCGGTGCCAACGTTTATGCTAATCAATGTAAGTCCACATTTGATTAATAATATAGTCGAGATAGATTCAAAATTTAGTGCACGCCTGTAAGTAATGATTATAATTAAATATATGTTAAAGTTTTGAAAGTGTCCATACTTTTTGATTGTACCAAGATGTGTTTGATAGTCAGCTAACGTTATCCATTAAAGATAGGCCGTTTAATAGCGCTAATCAGATAACAGATAACAGCGCGCACGTGTATAACGCTGCAGAGGAGATTTATCTAATTTTCTAGCTAAAAATCTGGTATGTTCAGATGTTTATAGTTAGGGTGTAGCGTTGCCACATAAGGGGAAGCCAGTTATAGCCAATAATAATAATACATTGACTATTATCTGTAAATAGCTTTCTCCTGTATGTTGTTTTCTCCCTATATGTTGTCTGTGTTTTACCCTGCTTTATGCTCCCGCGAGATGTCGCTCGCGCTACGTCGTCACGTGACGTTACGTCATTACAACGGGACGTTTACAATGTTTTTTTTTTCTTTATAAGGAACCGGCACGCCGGTGTTTGGCAGCGCGTCTTTTCTACATATAAATCTTTTTCCTCTTGCCTCGTTTTCCGACTGTTTTTGTGCTGTGCTGTTTTCTCGCCATCTCTTGTGGAGTATATTGTTTTTTTTTCCCGGATTAGAGGACTCAAAACAGTTGGATTATACCTGTAGGATCCTGCTCACGGACTGGTTGTTTCCCCGGTGAGACTGCTCCTATATAAACTTTGCAACGCGCTGGACTCTAGAGACTTTTCAGACACACACGCACACATACACACACACATTTTTTTTTATCTTGGATGTTTAACCTGTTTTTTTGGTGGTGTACACGGATTGAATTGTAAATACACTTAGGTTTATTGTTGACATCTGTCTCCTGTTGTATTTCTTTTTTTTTTGTTTCCTGCTGTTTAAGAGGCGTAAACGTTCCCTTTATTTAGTGTGACTTCCTGGCCTATTAACTGGAGTGTTACATATTGGTGGCCCGTACGGGGACGTTCTTTTTTGTGTGTAATTTTGTTTTACATATTGTTGAAAAAAAATGGAGAACACAGATGTAAATACCCAACAAGATGAAATTGTGAATACTGACAACACTGACGAGTTAACTGAAGCTGGGTGTAGTTCTGAAACTCCCAATGCAGATTTCACTGCAGGCCCATTTGTTACCAGACGCAATCCAACTGCAGAAATAACATCTATGCTAAGTTCACTGTATATTTCAGATGATGATGAAGATGATGATGATGCTGACAACAACCATGTCTGGTGAAAACACTCTCCACCCTGTTGCTGTGACCCTCTACTGTGCCTTACCTCCAACCTGGTAACCACCATTCACTACCCTGAACTCGGAGGTTGTTCCGTGCTGGGATTCTGACAATCAGGAGGAGTTGCGGAAGCTGATGGCTACCTGGCCGCGCACCACCTCAGAAGTCCTGGGGAAGACATCGGTAGAACAGCATAAAATCGTCTTGTCTGATGAGGTACCGATTAAGTCCAGAGCATACAGAGTCTCACCCTTCAAAAGGAAGATCATTGAAGACCAAGTAGATCAGATTCTCCGTGACCACATCATTGAACCATCCTTTTCTCCATGGTCCTCACCGGTGGTGCTAGTTCCCAAACCTGATGGCAGTTACAGGTTTTGTGTGGACTATAGAAGGCTGAATAGTAAGACCATACCTGATGCTTACCCAATGCCGTTAATACATGACATCTTGGAATCCATGGATGGCGCCACCTGGTTCAGCACATTGGACTTACAGTCAGGATATTGGCAGGTGGAAATGGAGGAAGGTAGCAAGGAGAAGACTGCTTTCATCACTACTAAAGGGCTATACCAATTCTGCTCCATGCCATATGGGCTCAGGAATGCCGCTGCTACATTCCAGAGGTTGATGGAAAAAGTCCTGGCAGAGTTAAGGAGAGAATTCTGCTTTGTATACATCGACGATATCATCATCTATTCACGATCATTAGAAGAACATATACACCATCTGAACATCATACTACAAAGACTCACCCAGGCAAATCTCACTCTTAATATGAAAAAGTGTCACTTCTTCAAACAGCAGCTGAAGTTCCTTGGACACATCATTTCAGTGAGAGGAGTTGAGGTTGACCCAGAGAAAACGCAGGCTGTTACTCTGTATCCTCCACCCAAAGACCTTAAAGCCCTCCAACGCTTCTTGGGATTGGCAGGATGGTACCATAAATTTATTCCTCATTGTGCAGACCTCACAGTACCCTTAAACCACCTGAAAAAGAAGGGAGTGAAATGGGAGTGGACCCCTGAGTGCCAGGTCAGCTTTGAAGCTGTCAAACAAGCATTACAAAACCCACCTGTGTTGATGCAACCCAACCTCAGCCAAAGTTTTCAGGTGCATACGGATGCTAGTGAGGTTGGGTTGGGAGCTATTCTGACTCAGCAAACACCTGAGGGGGAAAGGGTGATCGCCTACGGTTCAAGAACCTTACGTGGAGCTGAGCTGAACTACTCTACTTCTGAAAAAGAGTGTCTGGCTGTAGTGTGGGCAGTCGAAAAATGGAGACATTACCTTGAAGGGAAGCTGTTCGACGTCTACACGGACCATGCAGCTCTGGCTTGGGCCTTCAATAGCCCCAAAACCTCCTCTCGTCTGACCCGCTGGACTCTTAGGCTGCAACAATTCCACTTCCAGGTCCATCACAGGAAGGGGTGCCTCAACCTAGGTCCAGATGCTTTATCTCGTGCCTGTGAGCTAGACCAGGTGCACTGCTTAGCCATAACAACATCAAAACATTCGTCAGATATTCCTAATACACTGGATGAAATATCTCAAGCCCAGAAGAATGACACTACCATATCTCACCTGCAATCAGATCAAAAAATCAGGAAAGTTCAAGGACAGCACGTTACCTTTGAGGACCACCAGGGGGTATTGTATCGCCGAGTACCTGTAAGAAACAATGGAGACAAGTTTCAAGTGGTCGTACCTCAGGCATTAATACCAACTTTCCTCCATTACTTCCACGATAACCCTCTGGGGGGACATCTTGGCCGGTTAAAAACACTGCTGAGGCTTTTGGAGGTTGCATGGTGGCCTAGTGTCTGTAAAGACGTCTGGCAATACGTCAAGGTCTGCGACACCTGTCAAAAATACAAGCACGACAACACAAAACCAAGTGGCTTCCTACAAAGCACACAGGTGACAGAACCAGGGCACACGTTGGGAATGGATTTGATAGGGCCATTTCCTCTTAGTAAAAAACTAAATGCTTACCTCCTTGTGGTAGTTGACTACTACACAAAATGGGTGGAAATGTTCCCTCTCAGAGATGGCAAGACACAGAAAATCGTCAGAATTCTCAAGGATGAGATCTTCACCCGCTGGGGCGTACCAAAATACATCATATCTGACCGTGGAGCACAATTTACCTCCAATGTTCTGGCCGAGCTCTGCAAGACCTGGGGCATTTCCCAAAAACTCACGACCAGTTATCACTCTCAAACAAACCTGACCGAAAGGATTAACAAGACCATCAAACGTGGGACCAGTGGTTATCCGAATTTCGTTTTGCCATCAATACAGCTTACCAGGAAACCACTGGCAAAACTCCAGCAGAGTTGATGCTGGGCAGGCAGCTTCATGGGCCGTTGGAGAGGTTGATCTTCAGACCACCTGCACCAGATCAAGCCTCATATCATCTGCTGGAAAGACAGAACATCATGGCAGAAGAGGTAAAGTCTAGAATGAAAGTGCAGCAATCCAGACAAGCTAGATACTACAATAGTATATGATATATATATATATATGTAATTTCAACAAAATAATCTTCATCCTGTTGGAAAGGTTGGTCAGTTTAACTGCTCAGGACAACATAGACACTTCATCATCCAGTGAGCTTTTCATTTTTTTTCAAAGACCGAAAAGAAGTTTTTGGGTGCACCCAGTCTTAACAACAACACATTCACTTTCCATAGTCACGGACACAATTTAGGTTTTAAAAATAAAAAACAAGTTTTACCTCAGAAGGTTATGTTATCCTTGTCTATACAGCGACTTGCATGTACTCCCACAGGAGCTGTAATCTCGTGAGAAATGCGATACCTGTCAAAGGTTAATGTTGATTGAAAAGCTAGTGACATCTACTGGACATTTCGTTTACAGAAAAGAAACCCACTCACATATACTGCGAGTAGCCCAGGCTATAAATAGGCTTCTGTCTAAGATAAGAAAACCTTTATTTGTCCCACAATGGGGAAATTATATGCCTATGGACTACAGATAGAAGTTTAACTACTAGACATATAGTTTAAATAAACATTCACAAGGTAGTTTTCTATTGTAAATGCGTCGACACACAAGCTATCAGATGATCCGTCATTGTTGCTGTGACATCACCTTTGTTTCCTTGTATTTGATTGGTTGAAGCCTTTTCTGTCGCCTCGAATGTGAAAAAAAAAATCGACATTGAAGCGAAAAAAATAAACGTCGTTTTTTCGCAGCAGCTCATTCGCGTTCGGTGTGGAAGCACTCATTACACAAACAGCTGATCAAAAAACAAAACCATCCCGCGAATAAATCGCGTCCAGTGTGAAAGGACCTTTATAAGGAACCGGCACGCCGGTGTTTGGCAGCGCGCCTTTTCTACATATAAATCTTTTTCCTCTTGCCTCGTTTTCCGACTGTTTTTGTGCTGTGCTGTTTTCTCGCCATCTCTTGTGGAGTATATTGTTTTTTTCCCCCGGATTACTCGCCCAAGAGGACTCAAAACAGTTGGATTATACCTGTAGGATCCTGCTCACGGACTGGTTGTTTCCCCGGTGAGACTGCTCCTATATAAACTTTGCAACGCGCTGGACTCTAGAGACTTTTCAGACACACACGCACACATACACACACACATTTTTTTTTTTATCTTGGATGTTTAACCTGGTTTTTTGGTGGTGTACACGGATTGAATTGTAAATACACTTAGGTTTATTGTTGACATCTGTCTCCTGTTGTATTTCTTTTTTTTTTGTTCCCTGCTGTTTAAGAGGCGTAAACGTTCCCTTTATTTAGTGTAACTTCCTGGCCTATTAACTGGAGTGTTACAAGGGAAAGGTAACATGTAGATTGTTAAAAAAAACTGCTACAGCCAGGTGACCATCTAGTTAGCTAATTAACATGCTACCCAGGGGTGCGTTTCCCAAAGCGAACTATGGTCGCAAGTTCCGTCGTTACCAATAGAGTTCAATGGGACTTACGACCATAGTTGGCTAACGATGCTTTCGGGAACTCACCCCAGGTTAGTTATGGCTAACTTGGCAGGAAATAACATTTGAAATATGTAACGTTGTCCATAGATGCACAGTACAGTGTTGCGGCATGGAGAGATTGCCCATCAAAGACGCCAGAGCTGCTTAAAATACCAAACACCTTCCAACCCACCACCAATGTTCCCTCTAATTTTTTTTCTCGCTGAGCAAAACTTTTCTCTGTTGAGCGCACATTTTGGCCACCTGAGCAAAAACATACTTTATATCAGACCTGTACAATGAGCGTAAACACACACACACAAAAAATGGTTTTATCATGCAATTGTAACATTTAACTTTAATGTGCTGTTTCTATTTTATTTGACCCTTGATGTAACTTAGTGATTTATTAAATAATATGTTTGAAAACAAGCAGTTCAGTCACTAAATTAAGCACATTTTAGGTTACCTGAGATTTTTTCATATTGCTGTATTAACTGTACCAGTCTTTACCAAGAAATTCTATTAAAAAATAATTTCTGTCCTCCTGCAGGACAGTTCAATTCTTTATAATAATATAATATGAGCAGTTACAATGATGGTTTGGGACAACCATAATGTGTTTTTGTACAGTCAATTATTAGCAACAATTAAACCATCAAAATTACATGTTTATTGCTTATGAATCTCACAGATTTTATATACCAGGAGGTTAAGATTTTTCGTGGCAAGGAGCCCTAAACAATCCCCTTGTGAGATAAATTTTTTATTAGGTTTACATTATAAAATAATAAAATGTAATATAATATTTAAGTATTTAAACTGATATACAGTATTATATCAGTTAAAATGCTTCCATTTGTTTTAATATATTATATAGTGAAAACAAACTGAAGCATTAAACTGATAGCTAAATATTTTTAAGAAAAGTGAACGTTAACTCGTTTATAGTTATCTAAACATCCCTGAAACCCACACCACCACCACACACAAAAATCTATTTAAACTGAGGTGCTTATGTATTTTGAGTTTGCAAGCTACACCTGTGGTGGGAGTGTAATTCCACCACTTTTCATCAAAACATGACGTTTTATTTCACATTTCTTTTCGTTTCGCGTTGCCTCTCGTATTGATGTATTTATTCCGCAAACATGACAGTATTCTTACCATGACTGATTTGGCTCAGAGCCAGCCAGCTCACACGCGCTTAATCGTTCTCTTTCTATGAAACCTGTAAACCGCATTCACCGGTTCCAACTCTATAGCGACAATAACTCTATAGCGGTTGTCCAGAGCACTGAAATTATTTCTCATTTAAACTACTACAATCATTTTCATGTCTGTTCTCTGCGCGGCAATTATTTCTTCCGCGCGGCCGCGGCTTCAGAAGTGCGCGGCCGCGCACGCGCGCAGCTTAGAGGGAACATTGCCCACCATGGAACTCCAAGTGGTGGAGAACCATGTCCGAAACCACCTGGCTTTGGCAGTAAAGCATGAAGACAAGTTGGCATTGTTTTTGTATTCGTAGTCATTGTTACTGTTATTTATTTTGCTGACGTTAACGTTAATGGTTGCTCATTAGTCTAATGTATTTAATGTAAGCCTCGTAGTGTTGTAACGTTTGAACAATACAATTACACATTTTTAACCTTTAAGAATGCTTCTCACATTAGCCTGTTTCATAAGTGAACTAACTTACTTTGAAATAAGTTATCTTATATGTACTGTAGTCAATCCAAATGCATTAAATGTTAATTTAATCTTGTTAATGTTAATTTATTTAATGAGTTACATCATGCATGCATTACCATGACTTATGCCAATTTTAGTAAATTGTTATTCCTACATTTTAATATATTTTTTTATTTTTTTCCATTTTCAGAATTCCTGATTGTCAAGTGCAATTTGCAGTATAGAGAACAGGCACATTTTCACTGTTGTTACTGCCAAAACACAGTTATAAGGAAAGTCCAGATTTTAAAACATTTAGCATCATGCAAAACAAGACCAGTTCCACCTACAGAACCAGTTGTCAGCTGCAATCAGGGAACCTGGTGTCACCTGTGAAGCCATTTTCTCCAGTGCACCAGCTGCCTTTAAAGAAACAGCTGTGGCTGAAGGAGTCTCCTTGCATATAAAATCCCAACCTATTCGTAAAAAATTGCGCATTCAGCAAAACGTGCAGTGCGTTCACTGTGGAGTAACTGTCAACAAAAAAATCTAAACGTTCATGTTAAAAGAAAACACACTGGTAAGATCTGTGATGTTACAGAAAATCATCACCTACCTTCACAGTGCATAGACCCAGTTAGTGGTATATATGCAGTTGAAAAGTCATTTTCCAGACCATGTTCTGTAATCCATGTGCAGAAAAAAACGTCAGGTCCACATCCAGTTGTTACATGTGAAATGGATGAATGCAGTTCCAATGTAGAAATTGCCACCCGAAGTGGCTTTCAGCACTTCAAATGTATACATTTAAAGTCACTGCAGTTCTGTCCATGGCCTAACCGGACACCAGTTGTCCTTGAAGAAGATGTCCTGGTAGACATGATAGCTGCAAATGTGTTTGGGGAACAGACCAAGACAACCTGCATGGCCACAAAGGCAGCAGCAAGTGCGGCTGGTGTTCCACTGACTGTTGAGGTGACTCTTGGAGGTCCATCTACAAAGAGGTATATTTCTGTCTATGAACCCAAAGTGTCATACTACAGCAGACTTGGTAGAGTCATTGCTTGACAACATTCGCAACACATGGCATTGTCCCTGTGCAAAGCCAAGGATAGCTTGTTTGCACAAAAACATTGCTAGGTGGCATCTCTTCCAGCTACACAGGCAGTTGTTTGTATCATCACCCACCGACAGAACTGCACAGTGCCTAGCACAAGAACATGCTTGTCAGGAAAGTACCGGATTGGAATATCCTCCCAGTGGTGAAGGTCTCAAACAGATGTTGTATTACCTGATGAAAAACAAAACTCTGCCAGCCGAACTCCCCCAGAAATACATCACAGGCTCAATGACAATCAATGACATTCCCAAACACCTTGTGCCAAAGGAGACTGTTTTCTCAGAATGTACAGGCAATGTGGTCCTAAGTGAGCCAGTGTTGATAACTTCCAAAGGAAAGGTTATAACATACACTGGTGTTGTTGAGGGTAAGCATTAGTAAAATCTATCTAATTAGTGTAACATCACTATGTTTAGCTGTCTTAATGAATACTTTTTTGTGATTGAATGTACAGGTGCTGGTCATATAATTAGAATATCGTGAAAAAGTTCATTTTTTTTATTGTAAATTATTTTTAAAAATGAAACTTTCATATATTCTAGATTCCCTACATGTAAAGTAAAACATTTCAAAAGTTTTTTTTTATTTTTTTTATTTTGATGATTAGAGCGTACAGCTCATGAAAGTCCAAAATCCAGTATCTCAAAATATTAGAATATTTCCTAAGATCAATCAAAAAATGGATTTTCAAAACAGAAAAGTTCAAGTTCTTTAAAGTATGTTCATTTGTACACTCAGTACTTGGTCGGCAGCACATATTACAGCAAATGACTTGCTCCTAGCACAAATTACAGCATCAGTGAAGTGTGTCATGGAAGTGATCAGCCTGTGGCACTGCTGAGGCACTATTGAGCCTTCAGATCATCTGTATATTGTTGGATCGACTGTTTCTCATCTTTCTCTTGAAAATATCCCATAGATTCAGGGGTCAGGCATGTTGGCTGGCCAATAAAGCACAGTAATATCATGGTCAGCAAACCACTTGGAAGTGGTTTTTGCACTGTGGGCAGGTGCTAAAGTCCTGCTGGAAAAGGAAATCAGCATCTCCATAAAGCTTATCAGCAGATGGAAGCATAAAGTGCTCCAAAATCTCCTGGAAGATGGCTGCATTGACTTTGCACTTGATAAAACACAATGGACCAACACCAGCAGACGTCACAGCCCCCCAAATCATTACTAACTTCAGAAACTTCCCACTAGACTTCAAGCAGCTTGGATTCTGTGCCTCTCCAGTCTTCCTTCAGACTCTGGGACCATGATTTCAACATGAAATGCAAAATTTACTTTTATCTGAAAAGAGGACTTTCGACCACTGTTCACTGTCCAGTTCTTTTCTCCTTAGCCCAGGTAAGATGCTTCTGACGTTGTTTCTGTTTCAGAAGTGGCTTGGTAGTCCTTCTCCTGAAGATGTCTGAGTGTGGTGACTCTTGATGCGCTGACTCCGGCTTCATTTGACTCATTGTGAAGCTCTCCCAAGTGTTTGAATTGGCTTTACTTGACAGTATTCTCAAGCTTGTGGTCATCCCTGTTGCTTGTGCACCTTTGCCTACCCAATTTCTACCTTCTAGTAAATTTTGCATTTAATATGTTTTGATACTGTACATCACTCTGTAAACAGCCACCACATTCAGTAATGACCATCTGTGACTTACTCTCTTTGTGGAGGGTGTCAATGATTGTCTCCTGGACCATTGCCAAGTCAGCTTCCCCATTAGTGTGGTTTCAAAGAACAAGAGATACCCGGAATTTATACTGTAGGGATGGTCATTTAATGAAACTCAAATGTAAATATTCTAATATTTTGAGATACTGGATTTTGGACTTTCATTAGCTGTACGCTCTAATCAACAAATTAAAAAAAAAAAACTTTTGAAATGTTTTACTTTACATGTAGGGAATCTAGTATAAATGAAAGTTTCATTTTTTTTAAATAATTTACAATAAAAAAATTAACTTTTTCACGATATTCTAATTATATGACCAGCACCTGTATATATGTTTTCTAAAACAGGATTTTCTACGTACTACCGCATGTGCAGCAACTGTGGTCTAAAATACCGCTATCAAGAGTGGACTGATGGTCTTCACAATTTTGATGACCATTTGCTGATGTCATTACACATGTGCATTATCCTGCGTCATTCACTCCAGGTTTGTTTTTACTGAAGGAATTAAGTATATGGTGTTCTTTTAAATCACATTCCTAGAGCCTCCCCAACACTGCATGTTTTCCATCCGTGTGTCTCAATCAGCTCCCTAGTTCAGTAGTCAGGGCACTGATCAGGGAGTCAGCCACATTCACTTTCATTCACGACCTAGGGAACTAGGGAGCTGATTGAGACAGGGCATGTCTTCTTATTCAAACGCACCTGATTCAGATCATCAGCTCATTAGTAGAGACTCCAAGACGGGTGGGAAACGTTGATCCTGGAGGGCCATTGGGCGTGTCTCATTCTGGTCCCTAGCTCGTGAATCAGTATATCCTGTACACGAATTTGGGCACTAGTAAGGACAGTAAAGGATGCTGGTTCACTACACTTTTTGACACTTATGACTCCATTTCTGGTGACGTGACAACGTCCTCATTGTACAACATCACTTCTGGTATTTATGAACAAAAGCAGATCTGTTATCATTCTGACATTACTTATAATGTTATTTAAAATACGTGATAAATTTACTGGTAAATTTGCTTGTTACATATAAGTGCAACATTTCAGCTGTAAATAGATTATAAATGTTAGCTAGATTGTTTATTACCTGTCTAGCGATGTGTGTTTATGCTGAAATATAATAAAATAATGGTTTGTATTTTTAAAAACCTCTATTGTGCGTCATTATGTGTAGTGAGTCGGCTCACATGATTTAATTTTCACGCTTCAGAACTTCCGTTTAGGGAGCATAGTGAGCATTGATGATCCCTGGTTTTCACAGTGCATTGTGCGACTTTTTAGGGATCAAACGGTTCAGTGCCCTGGAAGGATTTGTTATTGAGACAGCCCTTAAAATGGCTGACTCCCTGATCAGTGCCCTGACTACTGAACTGGGGAGCTGATTGAGACACACCCAAAGTCTGGAGTTTCGCTCCAACCCTAATTAAACACGCCTGAAGCTAATCAAGGTTTTCAGGATTACTAAAGTTACAGGCAGGTGGTTTTTTTTTTTTTTTTCTGGATCAACATTCCCCACCCCAAGACCTTGGGCCCGTTCTTCGTACGTCGCTTATTACATCCGAGATCAAATGACACATCCAAGATGATATCATCGTGCTAATCATGATCCGGCTAATTGGGTTCTTCGAACACACCTGTTGTGTATGATCAGTATCGCTGGATTGAGTTATCTGAGATAATTGCACGTTCATGTGTTGGCTTAAAAGGGGATATGTATCGATAGTAGAAACATTGATCAGCAATGCAGCGATTGGCTGGAGTCAAGACGGCAACGTAATGACATCATAGAATGAGAAAAGACACCTGACGAAAAACTTGACGAATTTCTAGACATTTATAAGGAAACAGCCAAGCGAATAAATGACAGATAACGACATAAATGTTAGATAAATGAAATGTGCACTATTTTTTTTTTTTACATGATTACCCAATTATTTAGGCTATATTCACAATTTCTAGTATTTGTACAGGCAATTTTTTATTTCAATGCTGTAATTAGCAACTAATTTACCTTTGAAGCATATTTGACAGCATTAATTAAAGTTTCTTAAGGGTCAAGATCAAGTTATCTGCATCTCCTGCGCTTCATCAAGCCACTCCCATAATATCTGTCGCGGTTCAAATGCACAAATGCATGTACGGCATAGACATCTGTGTGTAAGACTCCAATAAAAATGATTACGTAATTATTCCCTCACGAATGAATCTCTCAAAGAGTAAAACTGTCGGTGTCTATATTATGACACTACACGGCATTATAGTATTATTTGCAAATGTATTTTTAAATCATTGTTATTGTCCCTGGTTTACATTAGGGTACTCTTGTGGGAAAGTAGCAGTGGCTGGGACAGACTTTAAGCATCACCTCCGCTTAAAAAGATGCAATCTAATCCTGTTTACATGAAATAAGCCTGCTCCCGAGCAGGTTTGAGCTTACGGACCTGTTGCTATGACAGCAAGTCTAGGATGAGCTTCGAAGAACCAAACGATCCAAGATCATGCCAAATCGTCAACAATCAAATCCAGCTAACTGAGTTAGCGACGTACGAAGAACGGGCCCCTGAAATGGGTGTCACACAAAGGATAGATACAAAATATGCAGTGCAGGAACGTGGTTGGGAATGGGAACCACTGTTTTAAATGATCTATATGCTACTAACTAATCTTGTCAATACAGACTCATCATGCCATTTAGCAGAGCTGTTGAGGTTTTGGAGACAACAACACAACAGAAATTTCCAAGTAAAGACAAAATCCTTCATGCGTACATGCACTTTGAAGCGCTAACAAACCAAGGCAAGGCAAGGCAATTTTATTTGTATAGCACATTTCATACACAATGGTAATTCAAAGTGCTTTACATAAAGAATAATAATAAAAATAGAACATAAGGAATAGAAATAACAGTAAAAACAGAGAATTTTACCGCAATATTTAAAATGCTTTAAAGGTCAGAATCAAGATGATAAAATACATTAAAAATGAAATAAAAACAGGAAAAGGAATTTAAAGAATAAAAAGATAATACGTATAAAATAAAGTGCAAACAGTTCGGACATAGCACAGTGCTCAATCAGCAAATGCATAGATAAAAAGATGTGTTTTGAGTCTGGATTTGAATGTGGCTACTGTAGGAGCACACCTGATCTCTTCTGGAAGCTGGTTCCAGCTGCGGCTGGCGTAACAGCTAAAAGCAGACTCTCCCTGCTTTGAGTGAACCCTTGGTATTTTTAAGTGTGTTGATCCTGATGATCTGAGTGATCTGTTAGGCTTATATTCTATGAGCATATCTGCAATGTATTGGGGTCCTAGGCCATTGAGTGATTTATAAACGAGTAACAGTACTTTAAAATCAATTCTAAATGCAACTGGAAGCCAGTGCAAGGACCTGAGGACTGGTGTGATGTGTTCATGTTTTCGGGTTCTGCTCAGTATCCTGGCAGCAGCGTTCTGTACGAGCTGCAGTTGTCTTATGGTCTTTTTGGGAAGGCCAGTGAGGAGCCCATTACAATAATCCACACTGCTGGTGATGAAAGCATGAACAAGTTTCTCTAAGTCTTGACTGGAGACAAAGCATCTAATTCTTGCAATATTTTTGAGATGATAATATGCTGATTTAGTTATTGTCTTTACATGGCTACTGAAACTCAGGTCTGACTCCAGAATCACACCAAGATTCCTGACTTGATTTTTAGTTGTTTGACCCCTAGAGTGAAGGTACGTGTTCACTTTGAGAACTTCGTCTTTGTTTCCAAATGCAATGACTTCAGTTTTGTCTTTGTTTAACTGAAGGAAGTTTAGGCACATCCAATTTTTAATTTCATCAATGCATTGGCACAGGGAGTCAATGGGGCTGTAGTCGTTAGGTGAGAGGGCTAGGTAAATCTGGGTGTCATCTGCATAGCTGTGATATGCAATTTGGTTCTTTCTCATTATTTGGCTCAGTGGCAGCATATATAGGTTGAACAGGAGGGGTGCAAGTATTGAACCTTGAGAGACTCCGCATGTCATGGATGTCCACTCAGACTTATAGTCACCGATACTCACATAATAACCTCTCCCTTCTAAGTATGACCTGAACCATTTAAGGACCATCCCAGAAAGCCCAACCCAGTTTTCGAGCCTGTCAAGAAGAATGTTGTGATCAACAGTGTCAAACGCAGCACTGAGGTCGAGTAGAACCAGCACTGATAATTTACCTGAATCTGTGTTTAGGTGAATATCATTTATTATCTTTATGAGTGCTGTCTCTGTGCTGTGATGCGGTCGGAAACCAGATTGAAAGTTGTCAAAGTATCCATTCAAGCTTAAGAACTTGTTCAGCTGATTGAAAACAACTTTTTCAATGATCTTGCCTATGAAAGGAAGATTTGAGATTGGCCTGTAGTTGCTCAATATGGTGTTATCCAGATTGCTCTTTTTCAGGAGGGGCTTAACAACTGCAGTTTTCAGGGATTTTGGAAAAGTCCCAAAGAGAAGTGAGGCATTTACCACTTCTAGGAGATCTGCTTCTAAACAGTTAAACACTCTTTTGAAAAAAGATGTGGGAAGTGTGTCAAGGGCGCAGGTTGATGTTTTAAGGTGCTGTACTGTTTCTTCCAAAATTTTACCATCAATTGCTTCGAAATCAGACATAATAGCTACTTTCTGAGGTTGTGATCTGATCTGTTTTACCCCAGTGCAGCTCAAGGATGTGCTGATCGCCTTTCTGATATTATTAATTTTCTCAGAGAAGAAGGAAGCAAACTCACAACATTTGCTGTCTGAGAGCATTTCACTAGGAATCTGACTTGGGGGGTTTGTTAGTCTCTCTACAGTAGCAAAAAGAGTGCGGGTGTTGTTTAAGTTTCTGTTTATTATATTTGAGAAGAAGGTCTGTCTAGCTTTGCCTAATTCCACATTGAAAGCATGAAGAATATCTTTATAGATGTTATAATGAATTTCAAGTTTTGTCTTTCGCCACATGCGCTCAGCTTTTCTGCATTGTCTTTTCATATTTTGCACTGCTGTTGAGTTTCTCCACGGTGCTTTTTGTCTGCCACTTTTCTTCCTGACTTTCAAAGGAGCAATGTTATCAATAACATTCTGTACTTTTGAGTTAAAAGAATCAAGGAGAAAATCAATAGAGTCTGCAGATATGCTTGGTGTTAAAGATATAGCCTTCATAAACAGTGCACTAGTATTCTCATTTAAGCATCGCTTTTTGCCCGAGACAGATCTAGCTTCAACAGTCGGACAGATCAATATTTCAAAGAAAATACAGAAATGATCAGATAGCGCTACATCCTTAATGACAATGGATGAAATGTTTAGACCCTTACTAATAATTAAATCTAGAGTGTGTCCACGATTGTGTGTAGGTCCATGTACATGCTGAGTCAGATCAAAAGTATTCAGAACAGTTATGATTTCTTTTGCCATATTGGATTCTGCATTGTCTATGTGGATGTTAAAGTCCCCAGTAATAACAAAACAGTCAAACTCTGAGGAAATTGCTGATAACAGTTCTGTAAAGTCCTCCACAAAGGCTGGAGAGTATTTTGGAGGCCTGTAAATAACTATAAGTAGAATGCGAGGAGCACCTTTTAACACAATACCTAAATATTCGAAAGACAAGTAATCCCCAAATGACACTTGCTTGCATTGATAGACATCTTTAAATAGAGCAGCAACAAGACTACACATACTCCTGTGTTAAGTGCAGCTACCATCCAGCAGTTGTTGTGATGAATCTTCACAAAAAGGCAGCAGTTAATATGCCTGGTAGGTCATATCAAAAATTGCATCAACTTAAATGTATAGTTCAACCAAAATTTGAAATTTCTGTTATCATTTACTCATCCTCAAGTTGTTTCAAACCTGTATGAAGAAAGATATTTTGAAGAATATGGGTAATCAAACAGTTGATGGACCCCACTGAAGTCAGTGGGGTCCATCAACTGTTTGATTACCCATATTCTTCAAAATATCTTTCTTTGTGTTCAGCAGAAGAAATAAATTCATACAGGTTTGCAACAACTTGAGGATGAGTAAATGATGACAGAAATTTCATTTTTGGGTGAACTATCCCTTTAATAATCTTAAAAATATATGTTCTTTGTTTTTATTGAGAATGTTTATTACAGTGAGTGACATTCCTGCTCCACCACCTGAGTATGACGGTCAAGTCAATATGAAAGACTTTTGGGCATTTGTGACTGCCGAAATAGTTTGCCAGGGCCTGTTGGGCAGTAAGGAGTTATTTTCTCTAGACATAAATTGCATAATGCATAGCTACAATTATTTTAAAATAATTGCCTTAGACTAAATTGAGCAAAGGAAGCTACTAACCAAATGTGTAGATATTTTGAAGTTTTCATTGTTTTTTTTGTTTTTTTTCAGATGCCTGTCAAAATCCTTTTTTGGTGTCACCATCATACCACTACTGGGCTCCTTGGATTGGTCCCAACACCAGAAAAGAAGATACAGTTTTAAATACGGAGTATGCCAAGATGCATGCCCCAAGACCAGCTACTGAAGAATGCTGAACTTCAAGTTACAGAAGAGAGGCTAGAAGAAGTGCTTACCATTCTTAAGGTTATTTTGTTGTTTTGTTTTTTACACAAACAAATCAATCTTTTGGATATTTTTATTTTTTTTCTATGGCAACCTTGTATGTGCAGGTGGATGTGGTGCGGCGCCTTTGCAAGCAATGTGGTCTGGACCCATCAGGTTCCAAAATGGATCTTGTTTTAAGACTTAGACAGGAGATGAGAAACAGGTCATCTTATGACAAGGTCTTCTAGAAGGTTTGGGGGGCTTCAAGTAGGATTACTTTTGAGAAATATTTTACTCCATGTAATGTGAATGGTGTTATGTTCAACACAGTATGGGAATTATTTGATTTTTCAAGAGTATTGCTTTCAATACAGCTTTAAGACCGCCTAAAATGTTATATTTATTAGCGTAATAAATACATATTTCTTCTCTTTTTAGGGGGTTGGGCAGTCATCACATGCCCCTGTGGAGTAGTGTATTCACTGAAGTTCCTCCTTCGGGCGGAGTCTCCACGTGACTACGCAGATTGTCTTTTGTCTTTTAAACATTTCCCAAATATAAATATCTATGACTTTGCAAGGGGCTTAGCTACACACACAAACCTAAGGGAGCCAGAATGTATCCCTTTCAGACCTTATGAGGGACGACTAAAAGAGCCCACTTCAGATAATATCAAGCTGGCTGTTGAGGGTCAAATGAAGGTCAACCTCCTTAGGATGAAGGAAAAGGACAGCGTGGACCCAGATTGTCGCCCTGTCAGCTGAACATTATGCACTTTACGATCTGTTTCATGAAAAGAACACAAAAGATCCTCGAGATGCACTGCGTAAAATTCAGATAGTCCCAGAATTGGCTGGCTGGGTAAACAGTCAGTGTGCTGAACAGCTTTTTTCCTCAACACACTCACTCCATCTGGACACATTTTCCTGATGCGAAATATACTACAGCATTACAACACAAAACAAAATAAGAAGATAGAAGATGGTATCAGAAAGATTGTACCACAGAATGCACAGTTGCATTTAGATGAAAATGGCCAAATAATAACGGGTAACTCACAGTTCATTTTAAACTACAATTTGTTTATTCCGCTTTATACCTGTAATGACTTTTCTGTTGGCTATGTTACATTTTTGTAATTTTGGTGCTACTCAGCAGCCACTGCCTTAGATGGGACTACTGCATACGTGGCTAGGCTGATGCGTGCGGAAAGGGAAATACAAGACTTCCGGCTTTGCGAAGGCCTGAAGACTTTGGTAAATGTCCGTTTGGCAGTAGGCCTGTTTGTCATGATTTCACTAATGCTTGTTCATGCTCCACAACATAACTAACAATTGCTGGGTCGGGGAAGTTGTGGAGAGTGCTGCTGATATTTATTTTTCTTTTTTCAGCATGACTGTGTTAGATTGCACAAAGCCACTGGACGAAGTCATTGGTTCTGTTGGCACAGCAGTCTTAAGAAGAGCAGACTGTGTTGGCCTGGGAACCAACTGCGATGTGGAGGCAACAGTAAGTAACATTTATACTGTTCTAATGTTATCAAATGTACCAATTTCGGTGGTACTGAAATTTTAAAAATGTGCTGTTTAGCGGATTCGTAAAAACCTCTGATTTGCCATTGTGTTCACGGCTCATCAGATATGTCTGTGATTGGCTACAGTGATCAACACTATAAAAACATTGTAAATATCTCCCGCTTTTAAAACTCTTTCAAATTCAAACACTTCCGTGTGCTTTCAAACACTCTCATGCGTTGATCATTGAAGCCAATCACAGACATATCCGATGAGCGCGTCAACACAATGGCCAATCAGAGGTGTTAATGAATCCGCTCAACAGTGCTCAAAGCGTCACATCTTTAAAATTTCAGTACTGATAGGTACCAAAGTCGGTACTTTTGACAACACTACTGTTCCATTACTGTACGAGCTTTGTTTACCTGTGCTAACATTGTTCTTTTGCTAGGTTGCAAACTGCTGCCTTTCATTGATATGCCACCTTGCTGAGCAGAAGGTATTTTATTTTTTTGTTTACAAGTAGTATCTTATGTGAAATGTATAGGCTTTTGATATAGCTATACTTAATCATTTTCATCTAATATTAGGGATTAGATGTCCTTGCAGTGGATTCCTATGTATCGGCATGTTGGAGTCCACCTCATTGCGTAGACCCTTTTCAGTCACTACCAGTAAGTGGTTATAATTTCATGATTTAATTTTGAGGAACAGATATGTGTTTGTACTCCTCTGTTATTGCACTTTGATCTGTGTCTTTTGCTTACCAACAGGCAGATGCAGCACTTAAAGACTACATCCTATTCCCAATATGGACACCTGGACACTGGCACTTGTGTGTAAGTTTTGACTGTCATTTGTGTCATCTTTTAGCATTTTGAATAGGTGTTGAGGACAGATGTGGTGCAGCTTTGTCCGCTCTAATGAGCCGTATATGAAGCCGTAGATTTGTACATTCCGACGTGAAATATACAAAGGCAATGCACTGGTCCGTCAACATTGTTTTGATTTACATATATTCACAGGTCATGAAGCCCAAACTTAAAAGGATGTACATTCTTGATTCATCCGACCCTTGTGGTTTTGGGCAGGCATATTATTTGTCCATGTTCAGGTTTTCTTCTAATATTTTGGGACTGTTCTTTGTCCCCCTGTTCAGTACAAGGTTTTTACAAAATTATGAAGTTTTTAAATTTTTAATGTTTGCTGTTGTGATCGTCCTTGCTTAAAGGATTAGTTCACTTTCAAATTATTTTCCTGATAATTTACTCACCTCCATGTCATCCAAGATGTTCATGTCTTTCTTTCTTCAGTCGAAAAGAAATGAAGGTTTTTGATGAAAACATTCCAGGATTATTTTCTTTAAAGTGGACTTCAGTGGACTTTTATTTGAAAGTGAACTAATCTTTTAAAATATCAAACTCTATCTCAGTCATAAAGACTGAGCCATGGTGGTTTATTTAGAAATATGACAATTCTCAAATTCCATTTTGAAATTCCATCATCTATGCCCAAATCTGAAATTCAGTAGTTGCCACTAGGCAGGTTATATAATACGGGGCTTTTTTTTGCATGTATATGTTTTCCCTCTGTAACAATAGACAGCTCAAAGTATATATCAAAGCTGTACTGCGACCTAATTAGCAGGTTGTCAGAATCTGACCTATAGAAGAGGATCCTAATTTTATAACTGTTTTCAACTTTTAATAAGTTTTAACTGTGTATCTGTTCTCTTTTAAAGCATGATCGCAATAAAACTGGTTGCTGGAAACTGGCAACTCATTAAAAACAAGGTACATAGTAGAGGCTGACATTTTTTCGGGAATCCCACAGGTCACTGGATTCCCGTGGGATTCCTGCAGGATGGGAGTCATCTTTGCTATTAATCACGGGATTTGGACGGTACAGGATAAATGGTTAATGGGAGCAGACGGGAGCGGGAATCAACAAATAGCCAAGACGACAAAAAAAGAAAAAAGTAAATGCACCATTTTGTAGTTTCCTTTTAATACGTACGAACACGAACTAGTACATACGAACTATGTACTGTTTTTCTTTTATTTGCTGTCTTCCATTTTCTGGAGAAAATCTAGAAACAGGGGCTCAGCAGCTGGTCTAAAACAGGATGGAGAGCAGATTAAATCAAATTCTATATATTAACTAAACACTAATTGAAGAAAAATATATGGGAGCGGTACAGGAGCGGGAGTCAGTTTAAACAGGAGCGGGATGGGATGGGATTATTTTTTAAACTTTGGTCTGGGAGTGGGACGGGACAAGATTTCTTTCTGTGGGAGTGGGACGGGACAGGAGTGAAAATCCACTCCCGTGTCATCCTCTAGTACATAGTACTCAGCATTCAACATTGTTTTCTGATGACTGTTATTAATACAAAATGTATATAGTACTTTTTTTGGATTTTTGCCAGGATATTCCATCGCAGAGAGACAACTTAGACTGTGGAGTGTTCATGTTAATGGTATGTTACAAATGAAGCTGCAAGCTGCAACTTACCTAACTTTGAGGATTGCATTAGTGGCATTTCAAAGGCAATGGGCATATGAAGAATACGTAAGTGCTAGGTAATGTTTATAATATTAAAATCAATGTCTTATGTGTTACAGTATGCACTATACATTACTTTTGAGTGGCCATTTGATTTCACCCAGGTAAGAGCCTTGAATTTATTACAGAAAGTAGTTGATGATTGTCTCAGTTTTTGATGGGTTTTTTGTTTTCTTCCTTGTTTCCTTAGACTGACATGCCTTACATTCGAGATTGCTGGCTGAACCTAGTATTGAAGTGCATGAGCCATGAAAGGTAAGAACTAGATTTGCAAAACAATGCTGTCTTTCCAAAGTTTTTACTTTCTTTGTTTTATTTCTGACACCATTTACTGTGTTATAGGGACGCCTCCAGAACAGCATGCATGGTTTTCCCAAGGACCAGGGGATTCTTATGGTATGTCATTTGTATAATAATTTGGCTTTACATTTGAATATTCTATTTAACTCTTTACTCTTATTGTGCTCGTTCATTCGGTTCTCAGAGTCGCACAGGGTCCTCGCACTGGCCATTCATTAATTATGCGGGCCCACGATCACAAACTCGCCGGTCTTGGTCACTAGACAGAGTTAATTGACTATACTAATAGAGTGCCGCTCTCATGCTTGCTTTCTCTAAAATATTTGGTTTAGTCCCCCATAGATCTGTATACACTTGAATTAAAGTAACACTAACTCTAGTCAGAGGTCATAACCACTACTACAGATAAGCCGACCAATATTACTTCTCTTATAGCAGCTTTGGTTTGGTTATGCCATGGTTTCCCATGTACACTTAGCTAGAGTAACGTTACAATAAACAGAGGTAAGGCTCACCCTATTTAGGTTGGTCGATCAACATTTTGTTGTCCTAAACGAAAATTCCCTTTTAGCCTTTACAGTCTAAGTGCACTTGAACTAATGCCAAGCGTTAGTCGGAGCTCTAAAATCACAGTTAGTGTGCCCTATGCTCCACTCAACTGGACTTTAGTCCGTTACTAACCTGACGCAGATTTGCGGTAACAATGGATACTTCATAATCTACTGAAGTCAATAATTTCAGAGTAAGTCAGAATAAAATCAAATGTGACAATTTATTAGTCAGGTAAATGTATCATGCCAATTCCATAATCATTTCAAAGATGATCAATACAAAACATCAAATGCTCAGAAATAGAGTAAGATGCATACCTGACATTAGAAAAATACACATTGCTGAGTGTCATGAACACTCAGCAATGTGGGCTTCATCTGAATACAGAGTCGCCCTGAACCTTTTTCAACATTTCCTTAAATACTCAGACCAAGACAAAACATCCCCCAATGTGAGGCATGAACTTACAATCAGAATTTGCATTGACTAGGGTCACAGACCTCGGAGGTTCGCACCTTGCTGTGGAACAGGAGGTAATTTAGATGAAAGACCCTGGGAAAGGGACACACCCATGGTTGCAACCAAAGTATCCCTAAACTCTTAAAACCTTTAATACCTTTGGTTTACTTCCATGTAGACGAGACCATTGTACCAGTTGCACTGAGACATTTCAAACGATACCAAACATGACTGTTAATTCATTTGCATTGACAGAACATTATAATTTGTATATAATCTTTTTAAGTGAACTGAGTGATGGGAAGAATGTGTAAAGGGAAGGAAGTGGAGAAGGAGCAAATGTGAAGGAAGGACAAGATGGAAAGAAGCTTTCCCGCAACTTCACTCTGTGGGGTGTGGAGACAAATGGCTGTATGTGTTTGTGCTGTCCATATCTCAGGAGATCAAAGTATTTGAGGATCTGTTGATCTTACAGTATGTCTGACAAGCCATTAGCAATTGAACATTGTAGAAATTTTACCTCACAACATTCTGGTGTCTATATTCCTTGTACAGGGGGTATGTGGTTTTTATACGACCCTGACTTCACCTGTGTCCCAATCACCATGTTAGATTTGACTTCACAATAAAAACAGGCGGGCCGTTATCTTGTACTTTTTACCCACTACATATATAGAGTATCTCACAGTACACCTGTCACATTTGTCAATATTTTATTATATCCTTTCATGTGACAACACTAAAGAAATTACACTTTGCTACATTTGTGATAACACCAAATTTAACACACCTGCTCCCCATTCACACCTGAGACTTCATAACACTAACGAGTCACATGACACTGGGTAAAGAAAATGGCTAATTGGGCCCAATTTGGACATTTTCACTTAGGGGTGTACTCACTTTTGTGGTCAGCGGTTTAGACAGTAATGGCTGTGTGTTGAGTTATTTTGAGGGGACAGCAAATTTACACTGTTATACAAGCTGTACGGTCCGTGTAACGCTTTGCAGTTCTTTGTTCAATTTGCACCATCAAAATGAACCAAATGAAATGTTGGCTTCAAACTTTCATTTTTTCATTTTTTAGAATACTTCACAAACGGATAATTGTCACTCAGTTTAATTTTCGATTCTACATGTTTGGGTTGTTGCGTCCGAATCTGATTTTTGAACAAACATAAAATATGACTCATTATTCTGATTTTCCATTAATAATGAGCGCTCGCGGGTGGATCGTACCACCAGTGTCGCCGGGGGTGGAGCGTGTGTTGATATTCATCCAGAGCGCTGTACAGTTATGGATAGATCTACGGCACGTCTGGCCAAGCAATAATTTGGCGCCTGCCCTACACTATTATGTACAGTACGTTGAGCTGTTCATAGAGTTTACTTTGGACTTAAGTAGCATATAAAGAATACGGTCAGTGCTTAACTCAGTAAAGTTGGCAATATTTTTTCTTGTAATAATGACATAGTTTCTCATAAAAATGAGAAAGCTTCTCGTATAATGACTTAACATCTCATAATAATGACAAAGTTTCTCATAATAATGAGAAACTTTCTCGTAATAATGAGAAACTTCTACGCATGCGCAAAGCAGCGAAGCAGAAGGAAGTGACACGCTATAGTGACACCCGCTGGTCAAATCTCAGCAAACATGGCACATTCTGCAAAAGTGTAATCTATAATATCATTAAATAACATTATTGATAAATTATCAGAATATGAGATAGTCTTTTATTGTATTTTTGTGTAACAAGCAGCAACAAAAAAATGATTTCAATTCAAACAGATAATGATAAGACAGCACACACCTCTGTTAAAGAACACTTCATCTGCAAAATTGTCTACAAACATCTGCTAAACATATTTTCATGTTTTACATTGTTTTGTACGGTGACCGGGAGGGGACATGTTCGGTTCACTTAGTTTTGTCGTGGCCACGACATATAAACTCGTGGGAACGTGATAATATGTCGTGGCCACAAGATATTAATTCGTGGGAATGTGATAAGTCATTCTTGGTGAGGGAACAAGATATTTTTCTCGTGGCCACGACTTCATTATGTTGAGAGAAGGACATCTATTTCTCATGGCCACGAGTTACATTTGTAAACAACCTGCGCTAACATAGCAACCTGGAACTATCAGAAATGAATAAGATTATAATAATATTTATTTTTAATTAAGAAAAAGCACGGAATTAAGAAGTGATTATTAACATGTTGCCTATTGTGTTGTGTGCGATGCCTACAGTAGCATTCGAATGAAGTTTATCAATAAATATTAGAATATGCCATGTATATTTTCATCACATCCAACAGTCTTTTAAATCCATTCACTGATTGTTAATTTTTTTATTTCATATTTTTTACATTATTTATTATTATTATTAGGCTATCAATATTGGTATGTTTTTTATTCATTGTTATTTAGCCCTATTTGCTTTATTTTCCCCTTCATTTTGTGTATCAGTGGTTTAGGTCATATTTAACAGATAGGACATTCTCTGTTATGATTGTTCTATTCTCTCTGTATATACTGCCTTTAGGTTCAATTATTTCAAGTCACAATGTGTCCTTCCATCTGTATGCAGATGACTTACAAATCTATCTGCCAGTTGTCCCCAATTCTTCTGACAGTCTTGAATCCATAAACAGATGTTTAGATGACATCAAATTGTGGCTGTCTCAGAACTTTCTCTGTTTGAATGAGGACAAAACTGAATGTATTGTTTTTGGCACATCCAACCTGCCCAGTGTTTCAGCTCCTGGTCTTGTTGTGATGACCCCCCCATTTTAACCATGTTGTGAAAAATTTGGGGGTGAAATTAGACAGCAGTCTGAAATTTGATAAGCAAATTGATTCTGTGGTCAGGGCAAGCTTCTTTCAGCTCCGCCTCCTAGCAAAGTTTAAACCCTTCTTTAGCCGTTGTGACCTGGAGAAAGCTATCCATGCTTTTGTTAGTTCCTGCATAGACTACTGTAATGCGCTCTATGTGGGAGTTAACCAAGCTGGTCTTCACCATTTGCAGCTTGTGCAAAATGCTGTGGCCCGCATGCTCACTAAGCACATCACACGTGTCCTATACTCCCTGCACTGCAAATTTTGACATTTGTTTTTAATGCAGTCAATGGCCTTGCACCTTCCTATTTGTGTGAGATTTTGAGCCCTCACCGACCCAGCAGAGCTCTACGATCTGATGGGCAACAGCCCCCGGTCCCGATGCAAACAGTGGGGCGACCTTTTGCAGTGGCCGGTCCAAAACTCTGGAACTCTCTGCCCATTGACTTACGCTCCATCACTGACCTGCCTTTGTTCAAAGCCAAACTTAAAACCCACTTATTTAGAATAGCTTTTAACACTTAGTGGTCCTGGGACACTTCTCTTTATCTTAATGTTGTAATGTGCTCTGCTGACCTATTTGTACTTTTATTATTATTTGTTATTATCATTATTATTTTTTATCTTGTTTTTAATGTTGTACAGCACTTTGGTTCAGCTTTGGTTGTTGGAAGGTGCTATAGAAATAAAGTTTGATTGATTGATTGATTGTATCCTTTCTGTAGGCCTATATTATGTTGTTAGCTATATTTTGTAAATACTTTAAATGCCAGATCATGCCAATAAAATGTGACTTTATGACTGTATTGTAGCCATGAAGATAGGATAAATGAGGGTCTGTTATCATTTGTAGACCCTCTGTCACGTAAGCACACAGACACTAGATGTTGAGGATCCAAGCGCAGCGTTGTTTATTAAAGGGTAATCCAAAGTCGTAATCCAGAACAGGCAAGGGTCAAAATCCAAGAAAACAGTCCACATAAACAGAAAGCCAGAGAACAGAAGTGAACGTAACAAAATATAACAAACCACAACCAAGGACAGAAACAACTGAGTATCAATAGACAGACACGAATGAGGAAACACAAAATAGCTGAGTGCAATGAAATGGGATAATGAGTCCGGGAAGTGTGTATGGGTAATGTAGTTCTGACAGGTGAAAAAGGGGTGAGAACAGTCTGGGTGGAGTGTCCTCTAGAGGCAGACAAGGGCACTCCCAGTAATGATCGTGACACCCTCGTGTCCGTGACAGCATTTGAATGAAGTTCGAATAATTTATTATTATTAATTGGTTGTTAAAAGAATATTTAAGCTAAAAAAAAATCCATTCACTGATATAGCCTAGACAAAAACTTAATTTTGTTCATCATTTTATTCATTTTATTTAGGTTTAATAGGCATATTTATAATAATAATAATAATTATTATTATTATAAAGACACGATCAGATTAAAAGGCTGTGAGATGGGATGGATAAATGTTCATTATCATTAAATGAAGTTTGTTATCAAATTGATAATAACAAACTTCATCTGAATGCTATAGTGGCAACATCGCGCGCAATAGGCTATTTATAGCTTATTACATTGCGCGCGATGTTGACTTAGACAGCATTCAAATAATAATAATTTCTTAATTCCGCCCTTATTTTATCATTCTTAATTCCAGGTTGCTATGGTAGCGCGCGTTGTTTACACGTGTAACTCGGGTTCCCTCACCATATGATCTCGAGGTCACGCCATAAGGATGTCGTTACCTCGACAAAACGATCTCATGGCAACGACTTATTATCACGTTCCCACGAATTAATATCTTGTGGCCACGACAAAACTAAGTGAACCGAACATGTCCCCTCCCGGTACCGTACAAGAAAATATATTGGCAACTTTACTGAGTTAAGCACTGATTGTATTCTATATGCTACTTAAGTCCAAAGTAAACTCTATGAACAGCTCAACGTACTGTACATAATAGTGTAGGGCAGGCGCCAAATTATTGCTTGGCCAGACGTGCCGTAGATCTATCCATAACTGTACAGCGCTCTGGATGAATATCAACACACGCTCCACCCCCGGCGACACTGGTGGTACGATCCACCCGCGAGCGCTCATTATTAATGGAAAATCAGAATAATGAGTCATATTTTATGTTTGTTCAAAAATCAGATTCGGACGCAACAACCCAAACATGTAGAATCGAAAATTAAACTGAGTGACAATTATCCGTTTGTGAAGTATTCTAAAAAATGAAAAAATGAAAGTTTGAAGCCAACATTTCATTTGGTTCATTTTGATGGTGCAAATTGAACAAAGAACTGCAAAGCGTTACACGGACCCTGTACACTCACTACTTTACATTGTAGCAAAGTGTCATATCTTCAGTGTTGTCACATGAAAAGATAATAAAATATTTACAAAAATGTGAGGGGTGTACTCACTTCTGTGAGATACTGTTATACCAAGAACAAAGACAAATAGATAATTTCAACAACTGGGCACTGGGGCCATTATCTTTTCTTTCATATTTCTCACTTGTGTTAATTTGCTTCCAGTTGCCAGCATCTGTTCTGGAGGACATTTTCATTGATGTGGTTCTCCAGGAAGGCGACAAGGCAATTCTGACGCTGGCCCTTGTGTGCACTTGCTTCAGAGACCTTGTGACACGGGAAGCCTTCAGGAGACAAGCCCATATTCTTTGGCTTGACAGTAAGTGTTAATTGTACACAACCATTAGACTGGGTAAACCCAGCCTGATCTGCCGGCGATTTGATTTCGCCTGGCAACTCAGTCTGGAAACCCGTACATTCATTTCTGCTGCGTCTGTTACACTTTTGCGGGAACCAATCACAGACTGGCTTATCCACCTTGCTCGCTATTGACGGGTATAACACGATGACGATAGAGAAGCGACGGTAAGCACGACCGTCAATCCAATTCCTTTTAACCTCTCGACGATGCGGAATGACTTCTTTAGTTTAGCAAACAAATCGCTCGAGTGGGTGTAAATACCACTCACTTTCATGTTTTTTTTGTACAACCTGCAAAAATCGCTCGATGCCATTGCTGCTTCTGCAAACCGCTGATCAATGCTACAAACCAATACAAACTAAAGGTGCGTTCCATTCGACCGCAAGTGGACTGCGAAGTGGACTTCACAGGGTATTTCGCCATCTTAAGTGAGATTCTATTCCGAAGGGAGCGAACGTGTTCAGTTCGAAGGGCACTGCGAACGGCATAGGGAATAAGGGAACATCGATACATCACTTCACAGGAAGTAGAGAGGTAAAATCACCCAACTGTCATTGCGCACCGTGTCACCAGTCCAAACTACGATGGAGTAGAGCCATTGAAAGAGTTTTTAAACGGCTCTCCGATGGAGGAATTTACATTTGAATTTTGAGTATTTATAAATTTTGTTATTATTATACGAACTAAAGTATGAATGGTTATGGCGATGAGTGTACTTGCATATTTTATTGTATAGGCATGACAAAGTAAAAGTGTTGAAAAGCAGCTGAGGCTCTGTCATTTTTTATTTTACTTTACCTCAGAAGTGTTTACTATGCGGCTGCGTGTGGAAAAGAAAGCACACAAGACGAGACCCAGACGGTGGATTAAGAATACATTTATACAGTTAACCAAAATGAGAATTTATTTTCATATGGCATGAGAGGCTACAGCTTCAAATCTGTTAAGAGTCCATTTTAAATTTGAAAGTAAATTATAATATCTATTTATTTGTTATAGAGAATACGAACCGACGTCACGCCTCGTTGCATGCCGGGGCGGTGCCGCCATTTTGACAGGATCGCCCTCTATTACTCGTACTGAAATTAATACGGATTCTTGCTTACCTTTTGTTTTGTTTCTGCCATTAAGTAGTGATGGGCAGATCGAGGCTTCATGAAACACTTGAAGCAGCTGAATCAAAAGTGCCGTAATGATTCGAGGCTTCGAAACAATCTGACACTTGTCTCCACGGTGACCCCTAGTGGTCAGAGCAGTGCAAATGCAACAAAACTCAGGCCAAACATGCATTAAAAATACACTTTAACAAATGTATTGCAAAAGTTTTATTGAAAGCAAAATCAATTAAATGGAATTAACTAATCATCTAATAAGATTAAATATAGAGTGTCTGTATAATTTGTGTTCTTTTATCAATTTTAAAGGCTTGTTTCTCTGTTCCATGGCTCAAGCTAAACAGGCCAATAAGAGATTAATAACTACCATTATTCATTTTAATTATTCTAATGTATATAATTAAACATCTACAACTGTATAAAACTGATCGGAGATCAGGTAAAACCATAGGGTAAAGCCCTAGACACTTGCTCAATAGTTCTCAGTGAATCTGCATGATTCATGGGTTCACTTTATCATCGCCCTCTATCGGTGAACCATTGAAATTTCGAACTGTTTCGAAACAGTGATGACGTAATGAAGCCTCGTTTACTAAAATCACGTGACTTTGGCAGTTTGATACACGCTCCGAATCACTGATTCGAAACAAAAAGATTCATGAAGCTTCGGAGCTTCATGAAGCAGTGTTTCGAAATCGGCCATCACTACCATTAAGTGGAACATTAACATTTTTAATGGTATCGTTTGCAGGGAATAGAAGCTATTTTATCGCGTCGCATGATCATTGTATTTTTTTTTTTTTTTTTTTCACTGAAGTTTTGTAGAATTTCGTTTACAATGTTGATCTGTTTACCGTGTCGCACGCTGGACGCTCACCACTGCTTCAGCCATCGTATGAATATCCAAATAAATCTATGTGATCAACACACTGAGAAAAGTCGATTCATTTATTTGTTGGAAACATTTAAATGGTGCTTAAACGAGCATACTAAGTAGGCCTACAACTGTTGTCATTGTAATCCCCCTTTTCCATGATCACAGATGAGGAGAATCAGAGATTATGGGTCAAATTCAGCGGACAGACGGACACGAACACACTGTATTTTTATATTTATTTTAACAAATGACAACCACACTAAGCAATTTAATACCTTTATAAAACCGTTATAAAGAAAATGTATAAAATGCTTTCATTTTAAGTGATACTGAAAGTTTATATTTTGGTCTCATCCGTTTTTCAGCATGTGCTTTATTTGTAAATAGAATTTGGTCTCTTTAATATCAGTCTAAGTGCATTAAGCCTTTTCTTGAGAGGACACGAGAGGAAACTATTTTATAAACGTGTTGCGTTCATATTTTGGGCTCATTTGCGTATCTCCACGCAGTATGCTTTAATAAATATGTACAGAATTGTTTGTTTGTCACATGAAGCGTTTTTCTTGCTAAGCATTTGAATGTCCCCGTCAAGTTCTGCTAATTCACGAGCGCAGTGAGAGTCAGACTTGCAAAGGTAATGTTAATTATTAAACCAAACGAAATCAAAACGTTCAAAAACACTTAGCAATGCCATTCTTTTATTGAGTGATAAGCAGTGGGTTTAATCAGTGCCATTAATAATAGATTTGCCATCCGGCGTCATAATCTGCGCGACACCGTCGTTGACTTTCTTTGATGACGTTTGTTCCAAATGAGTGATTATTGTCAGCGAAGTCCACTTCAACGGATATACTTTGAACACTGCGTAGGGACCCTGTCGAATGGAACGCAGCTTAAACCTGTCTGGAGTTTTCGCGTCGCTTTGCAAAGTACGTCACCCGGATCGTTGATCTGATTGGTAGAAGGACTATCCAATTGCGTGAATAATGCTCGTTGATCACGCCTCTTGTGCAGTAGAAAATACATACAGACTCTCCAGACCAATGTTCAATTTTAAATTGAGCTTGGTCTGGTGATGGCCAGACAACACAACCATGCATGCAATATACTACTGAATGCTAACTTCAGTAAGGGTTCAATCTTCAGCTGGCTGGCAGGAGCAGCCACTGACAGGTCACATGACATGGTGGCAGCTGCCGGTCTGATTCTGGCAGGTCTGTAGGTGGTGGGCTAGTGGCTGGCAGAGTATAACGTGTTCCCTATCACTCTTGCTGCATGGAAATACATAATTTTATTATGATGAATATAATATTATGACTCTATTCTTTTGTATGATTGATTGTTTTATCTGAGTTTTTCAATTAAAGCAGTCAAATACTGGTTGCTTACTGACGGTCAGTCCAGCCAGCCATGGTGAAGCTGCGAGTATAACGCGTTCTCTATCACTGTTGCTGCATGGAAATGCATTATTTTATTATTAAAAATATATTCTTATGACTCTATTCTTTTGATGAAATTGTCTAGCTTTAATGATAATTAGAATAATTGTATGATTATATAGGCTATTTTATTGCGTCCCCCCTTTTTTTTAATGTTGGCAGCAAGGCCAGACATACTTCCTTGTATGGCAAATCTGACTGCATCTAATTGCTCATAAGAGCTTGATTCAGGCAATTGTGTGAACCATTCATCAGTTTTTGATAACTGTTCCCTTGTAATTTTTTTTTTTTTTTTTTTAAATCAAGAAATTTAGGTGGTTAATGAATTCCAGCCTTGTGTATTTTATTTATTTATATATATTTTTTAATGTGTGTGATTTTTACATGTGTACAGGTGTCACAAACTGGACTGTGTTCTCCACATCCTACAAAGCAGAGTACTATAAAATGTACAGACTGGAAACTTGTAGGCAATGTGGAGACATTTTCAAAAACTGCACTCCAGGTATGCATTCATTGTTGGTTGTTTCCAATGGGGTGTTTTGCTTTCAATTACGAATTAAAACACAACAAAAACAATGAACATTGAAATATTTCCTTTCTTTGTTTGTTTTCTTTGTTTCCTTTCTTTGTTAACCTGTAGGATATGTAGGTCGAGGAAGAAGGGGAGAACTTGTGGGAATTTTTAGTGAGGACACCCACCCAGACTTCTGCAGTGAGTTCTGCCAAATCTGCGCTGACCTGATTTGAGTGTGTTGTGTGTATGATGTAGTGCAGTGCAGTGTAAAAAAAAATACATAAATAAAAAATGAATGTGATTGATAATTTAATTCTATGTGAAAAGTTTAATTTTGAATACCCCATGGTTTATTTGTTTGATGTGCTCCCAATTTGATTTTCCTTATGTTTCGTGTTCAAAGTTTCCCTACTTTATGCAGTGTCTGTTTTACCTTTTGTGTTAATAAATGTTTTTTTTTTTTCTATTTCATTGTGCTGGTAATGCATTTTTCCAGCATTTAATTGATATGTTCTTATGTTATGTAAATGTTATGTAAAGTCATATGTCCTTGTGAAGTAATATATAAGTATAAAATTACAGAAGACAACCTGACAGTGACTGCTGCTTTACTTGTCAAATACAGTTTTATTATAATATGCGTAAGTAGTGGGAAAAGCACACATTTTGTACTTAAAGCATGAAGAAAAATTTATTTAATATTCCTAATATAAGTATATTGGTCTACTTATTAATCTACTTAAGTATTTGAAGTCAAAGTACATGTGTGGACTACAGAGAGGAAAAGGATCATTGGCCAAGGAATACACTTAAGAAATATTTATTCTTGCATGTAACAACGAACTACGGGCTTTTCAGGGAAGGTGAAATGTTCTCTCCCATTATATTTATATATATATTCCTACAGCTATAGGAATCTCGACCAATCAAAATCCAGCTCATCTCGACCAATCAAAATTCATCTCCACCCCCTGGATCTACATCCATCCGCCCTCTGGATCTCGTGTTCTGCAGTGAGGGGATACTGGATTTATTTGATTGTAAATACAGTAAAATTGTGATATTCACTATATTTATATATTATACACTATATTTAATATATATTTACATTGAACTGTTTATTATGTGAATATATAGTAAAGTGTAATTTATTCCTGTGATCATTTTCAGCATCATTACTCCAGTCTTCAGTGTCACATGATCCTTCAGAAATCATTCTGATATTTGATGCTCAAGAAACAATTATGATTATAATCAGTCATATTTTTGTGGAAACTGTGATAGATTTTATTTCCAGGAGTCTTTGATGAACAGAAGCACAAAAGAACAGCATTAATTTGAAACCAAAATCTTCAGTATCATTATAAATGTCTGTACTGTCACTTTAATTAAATAATGATAAATAAATAAAAGCATTAATTTCTTTCAGAGCACAGCTCCAGTGAAGGCCTCACGTGGACAGCGTCACTTCCAGGTGGCGGGGAACGGTGGGCGCACGCTGCCGGACCTGCTGCCCTTTGACCCCAGCGACGGCCCCGAGCGGCTCCTGAGGTCGGCGCTCTCGCTCAGAGCCTGCTCCTCGTCGTATCTGTGAGACGGAGAGACAGAGACTGATATAGAGGAGCCGCTCACGGGACGAGACGTCATGCGGAGGCGTCTGCACTCACTCACAGCACTTGATAGTGTCCCAGAGCCTCTTTGGGCAGGCTGCGGTTCCAGCGGCAGTCGGGGATCTCTCCGTTGGGCGTGACGATGTTCAGCGTGTCGTTGATCAGGTTGTACTTCAGGATGCGGTCGTTGGCCGTGCTGGAGGTGAGCGACGGAGACGCGTTCACCTGAGAGAGACACACACGGTCACTCACTGAAATAATGAGCCATAATAACATATAAGACTTTTCAAACCCCAGAGATGACATGTGACCTCGATCAGCCACGGCTTGAGCCTGTCGTCGATGATGATGTCATAGCCGTAACACTCGAAGCAGTGCTTGTCGTTGTTCATGACGGGCTGCAGATGGGAAGAGGAACACATTATTGTGATTGTGAGCTTCATCAGAACAATCCAGATGTGTGACAGTCGCTCCCTCGTGATCTGGACTTACAGCCACGGCTTTGAGCGAATGCACCATGATCCAGTGGATCTGGTCAAACAGGTGGTTGGTGACGTCCCGTCCTCGAGTGCTCTCCAGATAGAGCCGCAGGTTACTGACCGTCCACTTCCCGCCGTGAACGTGATTGTAGTCGTCCTGCGCTCAGATATATGGGAATTAACGGGAATATATGCACACCCCCTGCATGCACTGTGCATTCCCCCAGTAATATTGTGAAACAGAACTACAGTTTAAAATAATGGTTTCGATTTTGATATACATAAAAATATCATTTATTTCTGTGATCAAAGCTGAAATTTTAGCATCATTACTGCAGTCTTCAGTGTCACATGATCCTTCAGAAATCATTCTGATATGATGATTTGATGCTCAATTATCAATGTTGGAAACAGCTGTGCTGCTTAATATTTTTATAACCTGTGATACTATTTTCAGGATTCATTGATGAATAAAAATTTAAAGAACAGCATTTATTTAAAATATAAATCTTTTCTAACATTATACACTACTGTTCAAAATTTTGGGGTCAGTAATTTTTTTCTTTCTTTTTTTTAAAAAAAAAATTAATACTTTTATTCAGCAAGGATGTGTGAAATTGATAAAAAAGAAGTGTTAGTAAAGATTTATGATGTTAGAAAAGATTTATATTTTGAATAAATTCTGTTCTTTTTAACTTTTTATTAATCAGTGAATCCTGAAAATAGTATCACAGGTTCCAAAAAAATATTAATCAGCACAACTGTTTCCAACATTGATAATAACTGAGTATCAAATCAGCATATCAGAATGATTTCTGAAGGATCATGTGACACTGAAATAAATAACACATAACAATTGATGCAATAAAAATATATTTATTTTACATATTTACTAAATTAGAATTAATTGAATGCAAAAAATAAATAACTGTTATTTCATGTTATGACCAAACAAAATGTTTATAACTGTTTTTATATAATAATACATTTTATATAAATATTATAAATTTATAAAAATGTACCAAAACTTCCCATTAATTCCCATAAATTCTCATAAATTCCTGTTAAGTTTCCAAATTGGAATATTTCCAAAATTCCCCAGGTTAAGCTCCCGTGGAAAGTTTCCGCCCCTTTGCAACCCTAGTCAGGAAATATCGCTCTATATCAGCAGGTATCAATAGTCTATATTCGTCAATCAAAAAGGTAAAGCTGTTTTGACTTCTCTGCTCGCTTTCATTACTTTCACAATTATTCCCGCGCTCTGATTTGTTCGCCAAGATGAACAGCCAATCACAGAGATCTCTCTCACTGACAGACACCGTCACCAAAGTGCTACTTTGAATCTTTTGTTTTGATCAGTGACTCGGATCGCGTGTCTAACTGCCAAACTGAAACTGAAAAGATTTGAAGTAAATCTTGGGATTTAAGAATCGATATCGGTTCGTAAAAATGAGAATCCATTAAAATCGACGAGAACACTTTTTGTGCGCCAAAACAACAAAATAAGGACTTTATTTCACAGTATGTAGTGATGAGCGATTTCAAACTTCATGAAGCTTGACGAATCTTTTGTTTGAATCAGTGGTTGTGCAGCGCTCAGACTCTAGCTGTGGGTGTGAGTGACTCACGCCGTGTTTCTGGATGGCCACGTTGGTGAGGTGCACGAACATGTTGTCCAGCTCACTGGTGCTGGGCGTGTATTTGACCGTGCAGAAGCGGCAGAAGCCCAGTTTGTACCTGAAACACAGAGCGGTCAGTGCGGTCGGAGCGATGCGGTGGCGTGCGGCGGTCACATACTCACATGTAGCACTTGAGCGGCCTGTAGCTGGTCACCAGCACATACAGACGCAGGTCGAACTTCTTCCCGCCGATCAGAAGAGGGTTGTCGATGTACAGAGAGATGACGTACGCCTCCTTCCCGCTGTTCGCTGACACAAACCTGTCAAACGCCAGCAGTTCAGACTGAAACCCAGCTATTTAATGTGTTTGGCTGAAGATGAGCGTCTTACGTGGATGTGCGGCTGTCGCGGGACCACTTCTTGATCTGAGAGAGCTTGTTGATGAGGAAGATGCCTTTTCCCTGCGCCTTCCCGCACGGCTTCATGATCCACGTGCTGGACGGGCTCTTCCTGAACTCCTCCACGAACAGGTTGTAGTCGGCCGGCAGCATGAACGTCACGGGCACGAAATCTACGGTCAGAGTCATGGTGTGTTCACACCAGACACGAATGAAGCGTTAAAGGTACACTCCACTTTTTTTGAAAATAGGCTCATTTTCCAACTCCCCTAGAGTTAAACAGTTGAGTTTTACAGTTTTCAAATCCATCCAGCCGATCTCTGGGTCTGGCAGTACCACTTTTAGCATAGCTTAGCATAGTTCGTTGAATCTGATTAGACCGTTAGCATCTGCGTGATATCATTGCTCTGCTGCACTCATGGTACGGCAGCAAAGTTCCTTGATTATTACGCCGGAATGAGAGTATAGTTCCTAGCCATATCAGCCTAGAAAATCGCAACATTTCATTTTCTGCCAGTCTTAGTACATGATGTAACTTCAGAAGAGTCGAGTTTTAAATAGAAAAATATTGAAACTCTTTGGACATTTTTGAGTGAGATCCAAACAGTCTAATCAGATTTAATGAACTATGCTAAGCTATGCTAAAAGTGGTACCGCCAGACCCGGAGATCGGCTGAATGGATTCGAAAACAGTAAAACTCAACTGTTTAACTCTAGGGGAGTTGGAAAATGAGCCTATTTTCAAAAAAAGTGGAGTGTTCCTTTTAAACACAAGTGATTTACATGTAAAGTCAGTGCAAAGACACGAATAGACATGCTGCGGCGCAAATTGAGCGTTTCGGGCGTTTGACAAAAAGAGCTTGCTCTAGTAGTGATGTGATTTCGACGTAGCGAGCGGAGGCAGAAATCCGAAACAACAATGGAGGACAAAATCATCCCTGTACTTTTCATACTTTTATAGAAGCAGGAATAAAAAGGATCTTGCTTGGAAGAAAGTGAGTGAGGAGGTCGGACAATCTGGTAAGTTGTAAATAAAGGTCTTTACTCAATTTGAGCTATTAGGGCTGTCAATGTTAATGTGTTAACGCATGCGATTAATTCAAAATCCTTAACGCGTTAAAATAATTTAACATTAGGGAAGCATGTGAAATTGCATCATAATGTAATTTACTTCATGCAGTTAGATGATCTTAAAGTACATGCTGATTATGTCAGAGATGGCAGAGAGAATTATTCATTCCAGTGTCTGTTTCGCTTTAAAACACAAACTCTGTGATTGTATCTGAAGAGCGCGAGTCCTCCCGCATCACACTGTTCCTGTCTGAACAGAACATGGAAACATCCACTGCTGTAAGGCCAGATGATATGAAAACTGTTTCTCGGCTGGATAAAGCAAACCAGTGTCTTGCTAGTAAAGTTTTGATGGATGAGGATTGCAATCAAAGTCAAGACGATTGCGGTGACGAACAGGAGTCGTACATTAAGCACACGTGAATCCGTTATATTGACGCACAAACAAATCATGTATGAGGGCTCTCTCTCGACGCACTGATCGCACACTGTATTTATGCACAGACACATTTCAGTACATTCACACACAAAGAACATGGACAAAACAGTCACTCGTTGTACAGAAATGTTCAATGCCGTGCCGAAAGCTCTATGACAGTCATTTACGCTGTCATCACCCGGTGTTGAAAGCGCACGGGCACAGGTAAGACATGAACATCTCACGTTGCTATCTGTGTTGAAATTAAACTCATTTAAACCTTGCCCATTTAAACATTCATCCGTGAGACGCGAAAGAGAGCTTGCGTGCTCTGTGAGGAGATGTGTGTGCGCTCATCCGAAGCGCGTTCATGGAGAGCCGCGTCACAGCGCGCAAATACTGTCGCACAAATTCTCTATCAAGTCTTGCACCTAAACTGACAAATTCACACAAAATGATGTCAACATGCCCATCTTAGCGAGTATCCTAACAAACATAGTAGGTTATGTCTTAAGAGAGAAACGAGACAGCGCATGTGTGTCAGTATCAGTGTACTGGATCTGTGAATTATGTCTTAAAGGGACAGCAGCCTAATATTCCTGCTTTGTGTGTTTAAAGTTAATTAAAAGATAAAAGACGAAGAAATCACTCTTGACTGAACTCTTGTAACTTAATGTTTCATCTTTATTTAATTATTCAAATTAGTTTATATGCAGTTATTTTATATTTGATTACTTTGTTCAGTTTCTGAAAAATATTGTTAGATAGTTGAAAAACCTGTAAAGCATTACCGCAGTAAAGATAGGCTATAAATACGCAGTGCGCTGTCATATGCATGCAAATAATACCGAATATCGTTCTCCGTGATTTGTGAATTAAGGTGACGCTGTCATTTGGGCCGAAATCAGGGTTTTTTTTTTCATAGCGACTCTTAATTTTATAATGGCTATAGCTCCAAATGTTGGACATTTAGAGGAATGAAACCGCTGTCATCTTCACCAGCTCCTTGGTCCCAGCCATTCCTCCAGCCTGCCTTTCCTGATTTTCTCTTCTCAACATTACTTTATTTATATCATGTAAACAGCATTAAGACCCTCCAAGCTCCCAGCAAACCACTTTTCCAGTCATTCGTTCCCCATAGGAGCAGCAACCACAGCTGCTCAATAAGGCCTTTTCCAGCTTTTCTAACCCTAACACTTGGTCACTGGTCATAAGAAGCTTTTAAGAACTATATCAAACTGTTTCCAAATTAAAGAAGCCTAACGAATGCTTATCAGCTAGGTTTAATAAAATAAAATGGGAATGATCTCATTGCCAGTGCAGCGATGTCGCCTCGGCTCCCGCAGGAGCTCAATTCTTCTGACCCTTCTCTCCACTGCCGCAGCAGTGATGTCGCCTCGGCTCCCACAGGAGCCCAGCTCTGCCTAAACTCGCCCTCATCCAATGTTGCAAGACATCTCCCGGTCTTCAAACTAACCCTCTAAACAGATGATTCAAACCACCCAGTCAAATCAGTCCAACTTCAATCTGACACCATGAGTACTGAGCTCCCATAAGAACCTCAGATACAGTATACATTTTCTATTCTCGTTCAACTATGGCTGGGCTTACCCGTCCGATCGCTGCGAGTATTGAACTCCCGTCGGACACCATGAGAGCCTCCCAATCCAAAATAACTAACGCTAACCTCACTGCCAGCGGGGGCTTACCCGTCTGATCGCAGCGAGTATTGAACTCCCGTCGGACGCCGCTAGAACCCTCCCAATCTAAAATAACTAAACATTCACCCCATGCCAACAGTGGCTTACCCGTCCGATCGCAGTGAGTATTGAACTCCCGTCGGACGCCGCAAGAGCCCAAATCTAAAATTACTAAACGTCCACCCACCGTCAGCAGGGGTTTACCCGTCCGATCGCAGTGAGTATTGAACTCCCGTTGGACACCTTAAGGGGCCCCTCAGCTGAAGCTACCCTTCCAGTCGCCGCGAGTATTGAACTCCCGTCGGATACCATTCCTTCTCGATGTTCTGGCCGGTGGGGTTTTACCCATCCGATCGCTGTGAGTATTGAACTCCCGTCGGATGCTGCAGGCGCCCCCAGCCAAAACATTTAAACCTTATCTTAGTTTTCCGGTCGAAGAGGTTTATATTCATCGGTTCGCTGTGAGTATTGAACTCCCGTCAGATAGAACCCTCCTGATCCCGCAGACGGCTTTCTCCTTGCAAACATCAGCCTTATTTTTATATTTTTTGGGGGGTTACAGTTATAGTTCCTGGCTGCTGTCCGTAGCTAACTTTCGCATTTTTGGGGGGGGAGGGGGTACTCTGTGTTCGGGCCAATTACCGAGCTCGGAGCCCTCTCCCCGGACAGCACGGCAAATACGTTTACCAATTAATTTACCTGACTTATTTGTAAGTGTGAACTCGTGAACTGATGGTTTACTTTGCTGGATATAGGCGATGATGGCAAAATGGACGTGTTAAAAACAAGATAAATGGTGTATACTTTTTTTAATTAACTTTTTAATTATATAATTTAACAATAAGTGTGCGATTAAAAAAATTCATCTATTGACAGCCCTAATATATATATTTATGAAGAGTTTGGTTCCAAAACGCGATAAACACCTTTTTTTTTTTTTATTGAGTTTCCGCCAAAATCAGTATTGTATCTGGTCGGTATTGAAAAGTCATTTATTAATTTTGCGCAAAATGCGATGTCCGTCGTTTTATTCTGTCATGTTTTCTCTTTCTTTCCAAAACTCGACAAACGCCAGTCTCCCTTCTCTGCAGAACATGATATATCCGCTCAACCAATCACAGCGCACCATGCCACGCACTGTAAACAGTAATGGCGGCGCTCTGAATACACCCGGCATCCTAGTTTTCCTTACTTTATCAACAAAAACAGAAAAATTAATAATTTTGAAGGCATTGATGAACCTGCGGTGGTTTCTGCAGTGGGGAAGAAACGCAAGTCATGGAAATGTAATGATTTACGTGAGGAGATTAAGAAGATTAGGCACTCGGTCAAGCCGTTGCTTGTTCCACGACAGCATCAAACTTCTGTCACGCTCCCCAAAACTGAATCATGGACAGTTTTTAAAAGCCGTTTTAATACCAATGTACTCGGCAAATGTGTTTATTTTAACCGTGCAGTGGAGCCAGATACTCTTTAATCGCTAATGACAAATAATTCATTTATAACATTAACAAGATGACCCGTTGAATTAATTTTGGGAGCGACGACTGAATGTATTTTTAGTCAAATGCCTGTATATAAGATAAATATTGGCAAAGTTCAGAGGCTGTCATATATGTGAATCAACTTACTTTGTTGTGTATTTTCAATATGAAAAATAACTTTAATATTGATGGATTAATTGTATTTTGAAAAAAAAAAACATGTCATGGATTTATTGCATTTTGGGAAAAAAATAATCAGTTTTTATAATAAACCTTACAAAATCAAAATGTAGATTTGAATTTTTTATGTTTTTATAACCAAAAGATGCTCTGTGAAAGTTAGAAACAGAAAATAGTGGTTTTCATCTTGCCACTTTCTTGGTAAAGAAAACACATTTTTACTGAAATAATCAAAATGGAGTTGTTGGGTTTTGGAACCAAACTCTTCATATTGAGACTACAAGCTAGCTAAAGCCAGCAAATTGAGCTTATTCGCCGTATTTTACAACTACTTTCCCGCTGACGGAAGTTGTGTATATTCAGGAGAACCCCTCTCATGACGCGAATCCACGTCTGTTGTGAAGTGAATTTCACGTGTGAATAAACTCAAAATGTTCAAGCTTCGAACTACGCACGAATAGTCGTGATTTATTCACACAAATCACGTCTGGTGTGAACGCCCTGTCAGAGAGTGAGCGACGGCACACGCGAGCAGCCGCTGGTTTTACCCAGGTAGAGGTGTTTCCCGCTCTCATCCTTCTCGGCTAAGGGACTGGCCTCCTTCTCCAGGTCTTTGCGGTAGCGCTTGATGTTCTTGATCATCAGGTCCTTCCTGGTCAGCTCGTAGTGGTTGGGGAAGTGGTTGACCATCTGGTCGTCGGTCAGCCGGTAGCCGGTGTCCACGCTGAACACGCTCCGGATGGTCTGGACGCTCATCCTGCGGACGACATGAAGCGATCTGATCAAATCAGTGTTTCAGGATCTAGTTCAGCTGTGTTTCAGTATCAGTGTGAACGGATCAAATGAATCGAGCTCTTGCCAGTAGAAGTTCCAGTCGTCGCTGTCCGTCACCTGGATCCATCCTCTCTTCTCAAAGTTATTGATCAGCACCGACTTCTCGATGTCCGTCACCCACTTCACCTTCCCAGCCATCACACACACACACACACACACACACACTCCTGAGAAACACACACACTTCCGTCTCAGAGACGCCGAACCACGACAACATTCATGAAACAGGAGCAGCAGGTCCATCACTGTGGATTATTGATTGTGTTCTACAGATTTCACAATTGTTTCATGGACATAATGTTACTTTTGCTCTAAAATGTACTAGTAAATGTTAAAATAACACAAACTGAGGTTAATAAATGCTGGAGAAGTGTTGTTAGTTCATGTTAACTAATGAAACATTATTGTAAAGTAATATTACACACACACGTTATTATTTCTATCATTGCACACTGTTTGTCATTAACACAAGCTCACACACACAGAATCATGTGTCAGACTGTGATGATCCAGCAGATGCTGATGTGATTTCTGTAGATGATCTGAACTACAGGCGCTGCTCGAGTGTTTCATTATAAACTGACAGACTACAGATCATGTGATCCATAAAACACGGCGGATTGGACTCACGATCAGTGTCAATCCGCGCAGCGATCAGTTCCTGCTGAATGAGCTTCTGTTCAGAAGATGAGCATCACAACAGCAGCAATGGATCTTCACCTCCGCCTGCACAACGTCATTTCCGCAACGACGCGCACATCATCAGCTCATGTTACAGATTACTGACTAACATTTGCACATGTGAAGAAAACATGAACATCACTCGTTATAAGTGTATTTACTGATATTTATGCGTTTACTCATCGCTGAAAGGAAATACAGTGTTTCTGAAAATACATTCACATGAAATGAAAGAACAAATACATTGCAACATAGAGTCATTATTAATCAAAAAAGGGAAAATATAATCAATCTAATCAAATAAACATTAATAATAAAATTAAAATACAAATAAAATATTAATAATAATAGTAGTAATAAATGATAATCAAACATTAAAAAAGCTCATGGTGAATCTAGAACATAAACACAATAAGACTTTTATTTACAATTCACAAATTCACACTTACAAATAAGTCAGGTAAATTAATTGGCAAAGGTATTTGGCGTGCTGTCCGGGGAGAGGGCTCCGAGATCGGTGATTGGCCGAACACAAAGTACCCCCCAAAGAATGCAAAATGTTAGCTACGGACAGCAGCCAGGAACTGTAACTGTAACCCCCCAAAATATAGAAATAAGGGTAATGTTTGCAAGGAGAAAGCTGTCTGCCGGATCAGGAGGGTTTTTTCCGACGGGAGTTCAATGCTCACATCGAACCGATGAATATAAACCTCTTCGACCGGCAAAGAGAAAGTTTAGATGTTTTGGCTGGGGGCGCCTGCAGCATCCAACGGGATCGGATGGGTAAGGAAGCCCGTTTCCGCCACAGTAAAGTAAAAAAAAAAAATTATTCTTTAAGTCATAATATTGAGAAAATTTCTCATAATTATGACTTAATATCTCATGAAAGAGCATGAAGCATGATATCACAAGGGAGCATGAAATTTGTTCGCAAACTTTCCATCAATTGGTTTATTTGATGTATCCCTTCACCATTACACTGACTCAGTTAAGTAAACACTGTTTGATAGCATCTGCTTTTCTCTGCCTGAGTCATGCAATAAATCTCACATATGCAACCAGTTAAAGGCACAATATGTAGGATTAAATCAAAAGCACAGAGTAGCTTTATAACAACTTTCAACACTCAAATGTATCTATTATGATAAACAGTGCTGCGTTACCCCACATACGTTAGACCAAAAAAAGCAGAAGCGGTGACTGTGGCATAATAAAAGTTCAGCTGTGTCGCGCTCGTCTCTCATTAGCAATCGCTCCAGCAGTCTCGTTCAGCTCCAGCATCACTCGCCCTGCTCTGCTTCATACTACAGTAACGTTAATAATCTCATCCATGAGCATGATTTCTGCCTGAGTCACATCACGATTCTTTTCCACTGGCTGTAGACGTGAAGACAACACATCCCATGATTCCACAAAATCAAGGATAAGCGACTGAATAAGTGACCTCTGATTGCGAATATTTACATACTGTGGCTTTAACAGATCAAATATTTACATATCCCTGTGATCGCCCAGATGAAGGTTAGTTTTAAAGTAACCCACAGTTTAATGTTTAACAGTTTGTATTCTAATTTAGTTACTTGGTGTTTGGTAATCAAAGGGCCTACTTTGCATCAGCAACACTGACTCAATGATAAACAAGTCATTCATGAGAAGACAACTGATGGTACCTGTATTCATAGCAACTAGTTTCTAACTAATTAATCATTTGATTGTTAATCATAGATATAGGGGGCTGCTGCTCGGTTGCTCGGAACATTATGTAAATTAGTAAACTATTTAGCCTAGGCTACTAAAATAAACACCAAAACATCTGTTCTGAACTCAACAATCTGGGCAAACCACTTAGTAAGCACCAATCAGAGGCCGCATATTTATGATGTGATCATGTAGACTTCCTACAAAGTATTTTACAGTATTTTAAAAATACAAAAATACAAAACACTAAAGTATTTTGATAAAAAATACAAGGCCATTTTCATCAACCCTATCAAATACAAATTACAAAATACTATTTTGTATTTGAAATACGTATTTGAAATACATGTATCATACATGTCATGTAATCATCCCTGACTACAGCGTTTTGGTATTTTGTTCCCAAAGCGATCCTATTGGAAGCAGCATGGAGTTCCTCGAAAGGGAACGTCTCAGGTTGCGTATGTGACCATAGTTCCCTGAGAAAGGGAACGAGATGCTGCGTCGCATTGGCATACTCCCTGCATCCCTGTGATCGATTTGCTTCGGCAATTTAAGCTGAAGCCAGACTTGCCGGATGTGTATTTATCCTTTCCTGGTCTTGACGTCACCCGCCAGTGACGTTCACTCGCGCCATTGGACTAGTTGACATATGTGCATCAGACGCATTCACACTGAGGAATGCGTTCCTTTTCTCAGGGAACTATGGTTACATATGTAACCTGAGACGTTTTTGATAATTTTATGAATTAAAGATCAAAAGGATAAACAATGCAGATTTAAAACCAGTAAAACCTGTTGACATCTGTATTAACAACCTTCTGTCAGCTTGAGAGTTTCACTGAGGAAGCCAGGAAACAGCAGAGGCAGGAGACGATAATAATAAAAGAGCAGGGTTTATTGGATAATCTTAGTAACATATATTTCAATGTTCAGACTTAGTCAGGCTTCGTCCATAGATGTTACACCACTCAATGCTCACTCTTCGTCTGCTCAAACTTCATTGACTAGTACTTCCAACAAGTGTTAATATACTGAGGGAAAAATAATCTTCACAACACAATTAATGATTAAAAGGATAAACGTTCAAATGAATGTATAAATGAATAAACTGTATAAATCAAATAACTATAAATGACAAATAATTATAAATGATTATAAAATTAAACTACAAATATAAAAATTAAGAAAAAACAAATGTTGAAGATCCTTTTGATCCTTCATCACAAATTTAATTCATTTAGTTCAATTCATTTCAGTTTATTTTTAAATATTTTTCAAATATTGACTTTAAATGTTTAAGTATTTAGTTATTTTAAATATTTTATGATATGAGACTAAGAACCTTGACTTTCGACTAAGAACATCACACAAATGCTCTGTAGTTGGTGTTATAATTGCGAACTCTTCAGACTTGCTCACATTTAGATATAAGCCAGAAGCATTTAAAAAAATCTCAGTGGTATTGATAGATTTGGAAATCAGTGATTTATCCTTGAAACCAACCCTTTATCTAATCATTGAATCTGTTTTTTTGTATGTTTTTTTTTTAGAGTGTGAACAGGACTTTTATTTTGGTGTGGCGTCGTGATGTCATAAGGCTGCGCTGCGCTGCTGCTTCTGTGATTCTGCTGAAAGGTTTGTGTTTTTAATCATTGAAAGTGTTTAAACCAATACAACCCATTCATACAGTTTTATAGAAAACTGTGGAATGAGTTAATGATTAATGAATTTAACATTTTAATGAACACAGTTTTTATCAGTGAAATGCATAAAAAAACAACAACAGTTTTAGTGAGTAAACATGAGTAGGAGTAAACAGAGAAGGTGTGTCTCATTTCGCTCCCTATATAGTGAAGCAGTTAATCATAAACATTGTTTGTTCATTGGCTAGTAATGATAGAGAAAGAACAAACATCTTTAATAGTGACTTTAAAAACAATTGCAAATGTTTTAATAGGAGCGCATTATTAGTTATTAATACTATTAATCATCATACAATATTAAAATACTGTATAATTTGCATTCTTTTATTAATTTGTAGTGCTAGTTTTTGTCTATACTAATAATCAGCTCATTTAAGTCCATTAACTCTGACTCCCTTAGCAGTGTGCTGAGTACTGAACTAGGGAGCTGATTTTGACGCACCCTCAGATTTAGTTTGCATTTATTTTTCTTTCTGTTAATTATTCTTATCTTAATCATGGCAGAGTGTCCAAACACACATAACTCCTGGTGAAGATCTCGTGACACACTATTATAAAGATGGAGTTTATTAAAGAGGAGAGTGAAGACATGAAGATTGAAGAAACATTCAGAGACAAACATGAAGATACTGAGCAACAAACAGGTTGGTTCTGTTCTCAAAGTCTTCCTTCACCATTCTGTGTCATGCTTCTCTGTTATTTGTCTCGTGACAAAATGAATGACATCACAAACAACATAAAAGAAATGGCCAAAACAAAACAACTATTTTGTGTAACATGAAACCCAATATCAGTAGTCAAACTCTTCACAAACGCTGTTCTGCAGAACTGAACACAGTTGAGAGGACAGTGTTTTTTTGTAATGTGTTCTGATGAATGGCAGGTTTGAGATCTGTCAGTAATGAACCAGTTCTCCTGGGTCAGACTGTGGGTTATAGTCCTGCACGGGACTGTTTTCTTAATCCTGCTCGGGCTGAATTTCTAACCGTTTCCCGTTCATGCAGTGTGTGTGTTTCAGTAAGCAGTGGCTCCTGGCTGTGAATTTAGGCAGGAAAGATTCTGGCTCTTAGCGCTAGTTTGTGATAAACATTTTGTAATCTTTATATTATACACACGACAGATGCATAGAATGCCGACTTAGAAATGTTTGAGTCGACTGAGGCGTGACATGCATTTTTACAAGTTTTCGTAAAAAATAAATTTCCCTATAGAGAAAATTAAATACTATGAAATTTTTTTATTATTATTTGATTAATATTTGATTTAGTCTAGTTCAGTGGTTCCCAACCATTTTTAGGCCAAGGCCCACTTTCTCTCCAAATCAGCACTGCGATTTTTATTTATTTATTTTTTATTTACGAAAACATTTGCATTCAACTATTATTACTTTTTAACCCCATTATTTTAAAGAAGAAAATGAAGATAGATTTAAACCCTCACTGTTCTTTTTTCAAACATACTTTGCAGACATTCTTACCAACTTAAAACTACTTTGCTCAGTTATAGGGTAACTTAAATAAGCACAAGTCAACCTGCCATACCAAACAAGACCACAGGAGTTGCCAGAGAACTGCATTTAGATACTATACGGATTCACTCGAAATTAATAAACCAAAATTCAAATGAAAAATAAAAACTTTATAAATGCGTGGGAACTCAGCGATCTGAAGGCGGGTCGATGTCATCAGTGAACAGTTGCTCTGTCAGAACAAGCAATCGCGTCTGATGTCCGTGTGTACAAACACCACTGATCCTCACACATTTCTCCAGAACACACTTGTTCGGCGAGCATCCGTTATAAAACACTCACGTTAGTACATTAATTTTGAATTTACTGAACTGTGTTCATGCAGAAATACGATGTTGTAGCGATCAGTGAGTCGAGAGTGCATGTGCGGTTTGTTTGCTCATCAATAATAATGGACTCGCGCACGCATAATGCATGACTGCCGTATGTCAAACTGTCTTTACCTTCAGTACAATCGCCATCCATCAAAACCTTTTAGCGACACTGGTTTTCTTTTTCCAACTGAGAGAGTTTAGTTTGCGTTCTGAGTCATCATTCAGTCAGTTTTTCACAGCAGCACAATAAAAAAACGGCCTGGAGTGATCCGAAACAATTGCAGAATACATACGAGAGAGAGGTGGTGCTTTGTTTTAAATGTATTTTTTAATTTATTTAATTTATCTATTCTAATGTAATGTATTAATAATAAAATTAATTAATAAAATAAAATTAATTAATTAACTCTGGGCCTCGGGGCTCTCGGCGGTGATGATCTCGCTCTGGGCCTTGAGGCTCTCGGCGGTGATGCTCTCGCTCTGGGCCTCGGGGCTCTCTGCGGTGATGATCTCACTCTGGGCCTTGAGGCTCTCGGCGGTGATGATCTCACTCTGGGCCTCGGGGCTCTCTGCGGTGATGATCTCGCTCTGGGCCTCGGGGTTCTCTGCGGTGATGATCTCACTCTGGGCCTTGAGGCTCTCGGCGGTGATGCTCTCGCTCTGGGCCTCGGGGCTCTCGGCGGTGATCTCACTCTGGGCCTTGAGGCTCTCGGCGGTGATGCTCTCGCTCTGGGCCTCAGGGCTCTCTGCGGTGATGATCTCGCTCTGGGCCTCGGGGCTCTCGGCGGTGATGATCTCACTCTGGGCCTCGGGGCTCTCTGTGGTGATGATCTCACTCTGGGCCTCGGGGCTCTCGCCGGTGATGCTCTGGGCCTCGGGGCTCTCTGTGGTGATGATCTCACTCTGGGCCTCGGGGCTCTCTGTGGTGATGATCTCACTCTGGGCCTTGAGGCTCTCGGCGGTGATGCTCTCGCTCTGGGCCTCGGGGCTCTCGGCGGTGATGATCTCACTCTGGGCCTCAGGGCTCTCTGCGGTGATGATCTCGCTCTGGGCCTCGGGGCTCTCGGCGGTGATGATCTCACTCTGGGCCTCGAGGCTCTCTGCGGTGATGATCTCATCGGTGATGATCACTCTGGGCCTCGGGGCTCTCGCCGGTGATGCTCTCGCTCTGGGCCTCGAGGCTCTCAGCGGTGATGATCTCTCACTGGGCCTCGGGGCTCTCGGCGGTGATGATCTCGCTCTGGGCCTCGGGGCTCTCGGCGGTGATGCTCTCGCTCTGGGCCTCGGGGCTCTCGCCGGTGATGATCTCGCTCTGGGCCTCGGGGCTCTCGGCGGTGATGATCTCGCTCTGGGCCTCGGGGCTCTCGCCGGTGATGATCTCGCTCTGGGCCTCGGGGCTCTCGGCGGTGATGCTCTCGCTCTGGGCCTCGGGGCTCTCTGCGGTGATGATCTCACTCTGGGCCTCGGGGCTCTCGCCGGTGATGCTCTCGCTCTGGGCCTCGAGGCTCTCGCCGGTGATGCTCTCGCTCTGGGCCTCGGGGCTCTCTGTGGTGATGATCTCACTCTGGGCCTCGAGGCTCTCTGCGGTGATGATCTCACTCTGGGCCTCGGGGCTCTTGGCGGTGATGATCTCACTCTGGGCCTCGGGGCTCTCGCCGGTGATGCTCTCGCTCTGGGCCTCGGGGCTCTCGGCGGTGATGCTCTCACTCTGGGCCTCGGGCTCTCTGCGGTGATGATCTCGCTCTGGGCCTCGGGGCTCTCGCCGGTGATGATCTCGCTCTGGGCCTCGGGGCTCTCTGCGGTGATGATCTCGCTCTGGGCCTCGGGGCTCTCGCCGGTGATGATCTCACTCTGGGCCTCGGGGCTCTCTGTGGTGATGATCTCACTCTGGGCCTCGAGGCTCTCTGCGGTGATGATCTCACTCTGGGCCTCGGGGCTCTTGGCGGTGATGCTCTCGCTCTGGGCCTCGGGGCTCTCTGTGGTGATGATCTCACTCTGGGCCTCGAGGCTCTCTGCGGTGATGATCTCACTCTGGGCCTCGGGGCTCTCTGCGGTGATGCTCTCGCTCTGGGCCTCGGGGCTCTCTGTGGTGATGATCTCACTCTGGGCCTCGAGGCTCTCTGCGGTGATGATCTCACTCTGGGCCTCGGGGCTCTTGGCGGTGATGATCTCACTCTGGGCCTCGGGGCTCTCTGCAGTGATGATCTCACTCTGGGCCTTGAGGCTCTCGTTTGTGATGCTCTCGCTCTGGGCCTCGGGGCTCTCGCCTGTGATGCTCTCGCTCTGGGCCTCGGGGCTCTCGCCGGTGATGCTCTCGCTCTGGGCCTCGGGGCTCTCGGCGGTGATGCTCTCACTCTGGGCCTCGGGGCTCTCTGCGGTGATGATCTCGCTCTGGGCCTCGGGGCTCTCGCCGGTGATGATCTCGCTCTGGGCCTCAGGGCTCTCTGCGGTGATGATCTCGCTCTGGGCCTCGGGGCTCTCGGCGGTGATGATCTCACTCTGGGCCTCGAGGCTCTCTGCGGTGATGATCTCACTCTGGGCCTCGGGGCTCTCTGCGGTGATGATCTCACTCTGGGCCTCGGGGCTCTCGGCGGTGATGATCTCACTCTGGGCCTCGGGGCTCTCGCCGGTGATGCTCTCGCTCTGGGCCTCGAGGCTCTCGCCGGTGATGATCTCGCTCTGGGCCTCGGGGCTCTCGCCGGTGATGCTCTCGCTCTGGGCCTCGGGGCTCTCTGCGGTGATGATCTCGCTCTGGGCCTCGGGGCTCTCGCCGGTGATGATCTCGCTCTGGGCCTCGGGGCTCTCGCCGGTGATGCTCTCGCTCTGGGCCTCGGGGCTCTCTGCGGTGATGATCTCACTCTGGGCCTCGGGGCTCTCTGCGGTGATGATCTCGCTCTGGGCCTCGGGGCTCTCGCCGGTGATGCTCTCGCTCTGGGCCTCGAGGCTCTCTGCGGTGATGATCTCACTCTGGGCCTCGGGGCTCTCGGCGGTGATGATCTCACTCTGGGCCTCGGGGCTCTCTGCAGTGATGATCTCACTCTGGGCCTTGAGGCTCTCTGCGGTGATGCTCTCGCTCTGGGCCTCGGGGCTCTCTGCGGTGATGATCTCGCTCTGGGCCTCGGGGCTCTCTGCAGTGATGATCTCTCACTGGGCCTCGGGGCTCTCGGCGGTGATGCTCTCGCTCTGGGCCTCGGGGCTCTCTGCGGTGATGATCTCGCTCTGGGCCTCGGGGCTCTCGCCGGTGATGATCTCGCTCTGGGCCTCGGGGCTCTCGGCGGTGATGCTCTCGCTCTGGGCCTCGGGGCTCTCGGCGGTGATGATCTCGCTCTGGGCCTCGAGGCTCTCGGCGGTGATGATCTCTCACTGGGCCTCGGGGCTCTCGCCGGTGATGATCTCGCTCTGGGCCTCGGGGCTCTCGGCGGTGATGATCTCGCTCTGGGCCTCGAGGCTCTCGCCGGTGATGTTCTCGCTCCCAGGCTTCTCACTGCTGTGTACTCAGCACACTCAGACTTTTCTGTAAACCTCCTTCCCCCCAAACCAATTAAGGGACAATCATAGTTTGAGAGGACAAGGAATAGATTCAGACACATTATAATCCTCTGCCTCTCTAGCTGTGAACATTGTCATTATATTGACTAATTTTTTGTTTGTCAAAGTTCAGGGAGATACTTCTGAAGGCATGAGTTTGAAGAGATCATCTTTCAATCCAATATGAAAACTGCTTTTTAGTTTCATCCCAGGGTACATAATCAGTTCAAATAAGGAAAGTCTGTAACATTGTCCTCATTTAGCCTTCATTCTGACGTAAATGTAAGAGCTAATCTACTAGATTTATTAAAATAATGAATTATTCTGTAACGGCGTTCAAAATAAAGGATGAATGAATGAATGAGGCATTTATATAGCGCTTTCCTATGTACTACTGTACACCCAAAGTGCTTTACAGTCATGTCAGGGGTCTCTCCTCCTCCACCACCAGTGTGCAGAATCCACTTGGATGATGCGACGGCAGCCACAGTACAACAGCGCCAGTGCGCTCACCACACACCAGCTGTAGGTGGAGAGGAGAGAGAGTGAAAGAGCCAATTCAATGCATGGGGATAATTAGGAGGCCGTGATTGGTAAGGGCCTATGGAGGGAATTTGGCCAGAACACCGGGGTTACACCCCTACTCTTTACGAGAAGTGCCATGGGATGTTTTAATGACCACAGAGAGTCAGGACCTCGGTTTAATGTCTCATCCGAAGGACGGGACGGATAACAGACCTAGATGTAGTAAGAGATATTTATTAGTTCCAAACGTAATCCATGGCCATGAAATGCATGAAATGACATAGTCCTTTACCGCCACAGCTACATACACCAACAATAATCCACGAAGGACAAAACAAAACACAAAGTTAAATGCCTAACTGAAACAATACCAAATAAGAAATGCCTGGAAACAGCTATAGTGTAATAACAGCAACAAAACCAACAAAAACCAAAAAAACAGAACTACAAAATAACATAAAATCATGAATACCAAATTTCAAAATAAAAGACACAACACAAAACAGACATCTGACAGGAGGCACCTGCGTGATCTCTTTGGGGTTTTTTTTTTTCTCCTGAAAGAATTTAAAATACTATGCCATTTTAAATGAACTAAAGGAATGACTACTAGTTGACTAGATAAATCTTTAATCTGGGGCAGCCCTAGTAGTATTTGGGACTTGTCCTAAATAAATCAAAGAGTTAAGAATATTGGCAAGAGGTTCTGAGATTATAGGTTACACTTTTTTCAGCTGTTTAGTGGGTTTAAGATCTAGTATAAATGTTGTTGGATATAATGTTTTACATGTCTAAATGTTTAATGTCTTTCTGCCATTAAATGATTAGTTCACTTTCAAAATAAAATAACCTGATAATTTACTCACCCCCATGTCATCCAAGATGTCCATGTCCTTCTTTCTTCAGTCGAAAAGAAATTAAGGTTTTTGATGAAAACATTCCAGGATTTTTCTCCATATACTGGACTTCAATGGAGCCCAAATTGTTAAAGGTCAAAATTACAGTTTACAGTGATCCCAGACAAGAAATAAGGGTCTTATCTAGAGAAACCATTGTTCATTTTCTAAAAAATTAAAAATGTTATGTTTTAACCATAAATGCTCATCTTGAACTAGCTCTCCTCTTCTTCTCTATTAGCAGTGTCTACACTGCTGGAATTCTAAGTGTATTACTGCCCTCCACAGGTCAAAGTTTGAACTAAATTTTCATATACAATATGCTAGTGCAAGTATATAACAATTAGTTCAAACTTTGGTGGGCAGTAATACACTTAGCAGTGTCTATACTGCTGGAATTCTAATAGAGAAGAAGAAGAAGAGAACTAGTTCAAGATGAGCATTTATTGTTAAAACATATATATATATATATATATATATATATATATATATATATATATATTTATTTTTTTTTTTTTTTAGAAAATGAGCGATGGTTTCTCTAGATAAGACTCTTATTTCTCATCTGGGATCATGTAGAGCTCTTTGAAGCTGCACTGAAACTGTAATTTTGACCTTCAACCATTTTGGGTCCATTGAAGTCCACTGTATGGAGAAAAATCCTGGAATGTTTTCATCAAAAACCGTAATTTCTTTTCGACTGAAGAAAGAGGACATGGACATCTTGGATGACATGGAGGAGAGTAAATTATCAGGAAATTTTAATTTGAAAGTGAACTAATCCTTTAAACTGGTGCAAACTTTTTTTTATTCTGTTCACCCTAGACCTGATGGTGCTGAAAGAGGAGAATCAAGAACTGAATGAAATGGAAGAGAAAAATCAGGAAAAATGTCATGACTTCATCTCTGGGGAAAAATCTTTTAGTTACTCACAGACTCATATAAAAGAACCGAGAAACCTTGAAGTTCACACTGAAGAAAGCCCTTTCACCTGCCAACAGTGTGGAGAAAGTTTTAGTCAAAAGAAAAGTCTTAATGGCCACATGAGGATTCACACAGGAGAGGGCCCTTTCACCTGCCAACAGTGTGGAAAGCGTTTCAATCGAAATAACAACCTTAAAGTCCACATGAATATCCACACAGGAGAGAAGCCTCACGCCTGCACACTGTGTGGGAAGAGTTTCTCACTAAACAGACATCTTAAGACTCACATGAGAATTCACACCGGAGAGAAGCCTTTTGCCTGTCAACAGTGTGGAAAAAGTTTCAGTCGACAAGACAAACTTAACATCCACTTGAAAATCCACACAGGAGAGAAGCCTCACACCTGCACACTGTGTGGGAAGAGTTTTTCACTTAAAGAAAGTCTTAAGGCTCACATAAGGCTTCACACCGGAGAGAAGCCTTTTGCCTGTCAACAGTGTGGAAAAAGTTTCAGTCGAAAAGACAAACTTAACGTCCACTTGAAAATCCACACAGGAGAGAAGCCTCACACCTGCACACTGTGTGGGAAGAGTTTCACATTAAAAGGATATCTTATGACGCACATGAGAATTCACAGTGGACAGAAGCCATTCATATGCTCTGAGTGTGGAAGGGGGTTTAACCAGAAAAAGGACCTTAATGCCCACATGAGAAATCACACTGGAGTGAAGCCATTTGTTTGTAATCTGTGTGGAAAGAGTTTCGGATATAAAGAAAGCCTTAATCATCACATGAGGAATCACTCATCAGGATTCATGTCATCTGTGTGAAAGGAGATTCACAGACAGGAATCACCTTGAGAATCATGTAAAAATTCACATCGGAGAGAAGCCTTAGATGTGCCATCACTGTGGAAAGAGTTTCAAACACAACAAATCTTGAGAATCACATGAGAACCTGCCCTCAGTGTGGAAAGAGCTTCATAACGAAAGGAAACCTTAATATTTACATGGGAGTTCACACTGGAGAGAAGCCTTACAAGAGTCTTCAGCCTGAAAAGAGTTTCACATACAGCACAGATCTGAAACAGCATTTGCAAATTCATTCTGGAAAGAAATTCCTAATGAAAAAAATCTGAGCAATTTAAGAAATAATCTGTGCATTCACTTTGGAGAAACCCAGAGTACACTTCTATAATGTACTTAAAGTGCGCTAATTTTGTACTTTATACTAAAAATTCTTGTTTATTACTTCATAAGATAATCTTTAGAACATCTAAGTGTACTCAACTGTGCTATTTTGAGACAGCATAGTATATTAAAAGCACATTTTAGTTTATATTTCTAAACTGTTGATGCTATCTTCTGTCTCTGCTCGAGAGAGATTTACTTGCCGGGTCTCTTTTGCCCTGTTTTTTTTTTTCTCTCTGGTGCAGCTGAAAATAATTCCATGCAATGAAATGAAACAGTTCAGGGAAACAAGAAGGGCTGGGAGGAAAAAAAAAAAAAAAAAATCGATTGATCTAATCATTGCAATTTTTTTGTTTACGATTTTAAAATTGATTTTTTTTTTCATCCCAGATTCAATAATAACTCAAATTATATTGCTTTATTTTAGTCCTTGCTTACAGACGAGGTGGACAGAAGTTACCCACTTTTGTTCCAACAGAAGGCGAAATGTGTCGTTATATGCACGTCATGTGACGTAATATCCCTTTCAAGCGGACGAGAGAAAGCGATGTGTGACTACCCAGCGCTTCCCAAACACTGATTTAATTGTGGCATCCTGCCACAATATCAACATTGATTGTCTATGGTAGCCATCAAACACCTTTTTAAAACAACGTGTTTGTCATTGCATCATTTATTTAAGAGAATGTAGTGCTGTAATGTATGATGCTTCTGAAATGAAACTCATTTATCTGAAAGATGTGATGAATTGTTTTTGTAAATGTCTCATCTCATGTACATTCTGTTTAAGTGTATTATTCATTTTTTTCCCCCATGGTTTAACAAGAAAAATCGCAATACATTGCAATATCAAATTGCAATACTTGTAAAATCGTAATTCTTAAAAATCACAATACATATATCGGCACCCAAGTAGCACTGCAACAACTATTCGATAAAATTGATAGTAATTGATAATGAAAATCATCAGCAACGAATGTCATTATCGATTATTCGCGTCTAAATTTGGTAAAGAAAGAGTGAGCGGTGTGAAAGGTCTTTGCATATTGGAGCAATCTTTAACAACATGCAGTCAAGCCAGTTGCGGTTTGACGCAGCTGGTGTTCTAGATCATTCAATGCAAAACAATTATTAGTTCTGGTTTCTGGTTCATCAAACCGATCAAAAACATCAAATTGCTTTTTTTTTGTCAGAGACAGATGGAGCCGTGTACTAAAACATTTTATTTGTGTATTTAACCTTTTTTAAATGGTCTGCATTAGCTTAACTGAGGCTTATTGTCACATAACATTTCTAAAATTTTATTAGAGCTTTTATTAGAGTCCACTACTTTATTTTCCTAATTTATTTGAGATATAATTCTATTAATAAATTGCAATTATAAAATTATTTCATTTTTGTGTGTCATGTTTGTGATTTTCATTTGTCATGTAGCTTAGAACCACTTGTGATCATGAAATCGAAATGGACTCACGATTTTATGACAGCACTTTTATTTATTCAGATACAGAAGTAACATTTCTGCATTTTATTTTAACTTTCTTTTTGTCAGTCTTCCTTATTTTAACAATGATGAGTTTTCAGTCTTCAGTCCACTGAAGGTGCAGTTTATTTAACCCTCTGGTGTTGTTCGGGGTCTTTTTGACCCCAAATGATTTCTGAAAAAAAAAAAAAAAAAAAAAGTTATCTTTGTCCAAATGGCATGAGACTTTGTACAGTTGTCAACACTTTCTAGATCTACAAACAAACAAAAAAATTGGAATGATATCTGTTTTTATGTTAGTGTGTTAGTGTGAAAAAAAAAAAAACACTTGACCCCAGGCCACAAAATGTAATATATATATATATATATATTATTTGTATTTTTTTTTTTTTTTTACAAAATGTAATTTAACTATGTATATTGATGTTTTTACTCAACATTTATGCAGTTTTTGGATGATTTATGATTCATTTCAAATTTATATCAATAAATTAAAAAAAGAAAAACATTTAAAATAGGTTTTTATACAAAAGCAGCTTTTTATGTAAAATTCACTTTATAAAAGACCCACATTTCTAACTTTCATCAATGGGGATAACATGGATAATTTGACATGGTTAAGTGTAAGATTTTTGCCCATATTTTGGAAAAAGTGGTTTTAAATGTAAAAAATGATCACTTTATCCAGTAGATGCTGCAGAGCTCCACTATTTGCCATAACAGAGCGACATCTTTTCACGTTGGATTCATATCTAAATATTGTGATTATATAATTTAATATATAATTTGTCCAAGTTTAACTTTTTTTTTACTGAAGAAAATCAGTTTTTCAATAATGTTACATGACATGTCTCCAGAGACCCCGCTTAGAAAATGGACAAAATTCATCCTCAAAATCAGAAACAATGCAGAACACACAGACAGAAATCAAGTGGCACACTTTAAAACATCCACAATGCAAAATGATCACGTGTGCACACACACACACACACACACACACACACAAGCACACAATCCATGTGTTTTATTTGCTCATTTGTTATTGCTATTCAGTTCATTGCATTTTGATGTTCATGTCGTATATTTGTACTCAATATGTAATATAACAGATTTATTTTTTTCAGTCCAAAAAAAAAAAAGCTTAACTTTGACAAAAAGTAATTTTTTATTGTAATAAGTGTTTTTTTTTATAAAATGTAAATATAAATACAACTGCAAAAAAAAAAAAAAAAAAGTGAAAAGATGTCTTTCAGTTGTGGCAAATAGTGGAGCTCTGCAGCCATCTACTGGATAAAGAGATCATTTTTTACTTTTAAAACTACATTTTCCAAAAGATGTGGAAATATCTTACACTAAACCATGTCAAATTATCCATGTTATCTCCATGAATGAAAGTTAGAAATGTGGGTCTTTTATAAAGTGAATTTTACATAAAAAGCTGCTTTTGTATAAAAACAAATATTTAATTTATATAAATTCAAAAATTATAAATTCTCCAAACTGCACAAAATGTTGAGTAAAAACATTGATAAACTGAGTAAAATTACATTTGTTAAATACTTATTTTGTTACAAAATTACATTTTGTTGCCTGGGGTCTCCAGAGACCCCGAACAGCACGAGTGTCGACCCCAAACGAACTGCGCCAGAGGGTTAAACCAGAACATAACCAAAACATAAAGACTTGGCTCAGCTTGCCATGGCATGGCATAAAACATAAAACTTAACCACAGTGGTTACAGGGACAATACTTGACAAAGACTGAGGAAACATGAGGTTAATATATACACAGGGACTATGTGACGTCTCAGTCTCCGCTGTGCGTCTTGTTGGGTGTGTGTGATTTCTTAGGTGCCGTCTGGAGGGGGCGTGGCCGACACACCTGACACTCGTTGGATGCGGAGTTAAATGCCACTGAGACTAGTTGTGCGTTGGCTTTGGTTGAATGGTCGTCTGGTTCCAGCATGGCGCTTGATGGCCTGCGTTACGCTGAGTGTCCTGCCTGGCCCTAAAACGCTTCTTTATTTATATTATATTTATGTCTTTCTTGTGTAAAATAAATGTTTTCTGCAAAGAATTGGCACGTCTGGTCACCTAGCCGGCTGTAACAGACTAATAACTAGACAAGACACACCTGTGCACAATCAAACATAGGACACATGACAAGGGAGAACATGGCAGGATCACATGACACAGACAAGGGAACCACATGGCAAACAGGAAACCTAACAATGAGACACGAAACTACAAAAATAAGACATGAAACATGAACATGAAACAAAACTGTACGTGACAGACAGACACCCCGCTTATTTTTGCTGAGCTGCAAAAATTTTCAAGACACTATTTTCCCATCCTTGAGATGCACCTTTGAACTACGGGGCTTTAATGGGAGCAACACCATGAACGTGTACACTGCATGTAGGCTATAGGCCAATTTTTCTTGATAAAAAGGGTTTATGTGACATTTGAAGTATCAACATATAATTTATGAGCTAAACGGAAAAAGAATGTGTCGACATTTGAGAAATTTTATTTATATAGGCTATATTGCTAAACATTTTGAAGCTCAAAACCTTTTTCTGCAAAAAAATCCTTGGATGGAAACCTGGCAATTGATATGTATAGATGTTTTATTTGATGACTGGATGTCTTTATTGCAGTGTAATGCAAACTGTCAAATGTGTGCTACAATTTTTTTCTTCATAAACATCAGGTCTGTTTAGTGTGATCATTTGACAGTAGCTGTGGTTCTGAAAGCCTTGTCTTCACACTTTGAGAAAAGGTCTACAAAATTTTGAAAAAAAACCCCAAATATATATATAATTTTTTTTCTTGGACTTCATTATGTCACCCACTGTTTGTTTCTGTTGGAAACTTTTTTTTTTTTTCTCGTCGAAACAGAGACCAGGAGACGTTGGGATATCTTTCAAGCAGAAGTTACTCTTTATTGAGAAATATGCTGTGCATCACTGTAGTCATCCAAGTCTAACTAAGGCAGTGTACTTGGTAGGTCATATACATTCAAGGGGGAGGGATACATAGAGTAGAGGTGCAGAAAACCTAAACAAAGCATGCAAATGCAGTGCAGGAAATCAGCCCATTCCCTACATTTCCCAGCCATGATCTAATCAGCATAACTGTGTCATTCAAATGCACAGGTGCTAATCCAATCAGTCTGACAGTATCGCCCATACCTTTACATTATCATTGAGACAAAAGCACAGCTGTATCTTGAGCTTGTCCTGCCATATCTACTTTGAATGTCATTATCTTTACTTCAAAATGTAAAACACAATGTACATAAAGTTTTCAGTTCATATACTACAATACATTGGAACCTAGATATAACATAGTACAAATTTGTAATCCCACATTTCAAATCCACGGTTCCCAGCCTGCCCACACCCTGCCCAATATATTAGGGTCAGTTGCTTGATCGAGCAAGCAATCTACCTGATCTTCAACACTCAGATCCTTTTCATTGTGTCGAGCTCGTATGTTGTGTTGTTCTTCCCCTCGGGCAACAGCCAACATGTCGTTATATGCCGGGGTCTTCTCAAAACCGAGACAAAGCTCCTCACTAGAACATTAACAAATCAACATGGTTGGAAATATCTTTCTGTATAAAATACGACTGGTACATTCTTATTCTGTCCATGAAGAAAACTTTGTTTTTAGTCTTTATAAGAATTAGAAAGAAAAGTATTAATTTAATGCAAGTGGTTGAATGTAATTACAGAGTACAAAGTATCATGATATGCTGCCAATGTAAATGTTTAAAACATATTTGCCAGAAATCCACAAAAATGAGAGTTCAGAGTTCTGCGGTTGGACCTACCTTGTTATAACCGAGGGATTGGCTCCCTCTAGCTTCCTGCGAGCAAAGTCGACCTTCTGTAGAGGGAACCAGTTTATTTCTTTGGTGTTCACACTCTCTGTCCAGGTACCTCCTTTCTTCAGCTGCTTCAGCTCAAAGTTCTGTAACATGAGGAGTAATAATGTGTTGTCTTTCACAATTAGCTTGTCTCTTTGATACTGATTCAGTAATGTCTAAGCTCTTCAGTGGGAAGCTGGAAAATGGAAAATGTGAATCATGTCTACAATGAGGACAGATCACTTTAACGATTATGTTTAGGGCTATGTGGCAATAAGGAAAGCAAGCTATTTGTTTCCGTTTTGAGTTTTTCTACCTTCCAGTCCAGTGAAGGCTCCTTCACGAACACATCCATGGTGTTGAGCAGCAGGTCTGGGCCATCTCTGAAGGCTCGCAGTGAGTGTACCATCACACTCTGGATGAGGCCAGACTCGGCCATGGGTTGCATCAAGTTCACAAACTGCCGAGTCAGTCTAAATGGCATCAGTTCAGGCACTGGGAGGAACTACATGCAACATGTAACAAGTTATTGTCCTTAAATCTAATTGAAACATCAAGTTGAGCTGTTCATCAATATTTTCTCTCTAAATTAGTGCTGTGCTTCGTTCACCTTACAGAATCATTGCACTGTCAGTCAAACGCTAATGAATACTAGACAAAAAAAAAAAAAACACCTGTGTGGCTGATCCAAAAGCATGGCCGAAGTCGATGCCGATCATGCCACCTGTCTCTGTGTTGATCATGAAGTTAGAGAGATGCCGATCACCAATGCCCAGAATCCAGTGACTGATGCAGAGAACAGCATGAGAGCTGCTGAAATGGGACCGTAATGAAAGGAAGGCTTCAGGTGTGGTACTCATCCTTACAAAAGCACGCCTGAAAACAAGCATTCGTGGCATCGTTCATTCCTTTTAGAATTAGGACAAATACCATCAGTGTTACATTTGAACAGTGCATAATTCAGAGAGAAATTATGGCATACTTTAACAAGTCATCAGGCACCATCTGCTCAATTCTCCTAAAGTTGATCACAATGTCCACACGTTTTGCTTTCCTGTAGTGAATCAAATATAAATGCATTGAGAATTCATAATATTTATACAAGGACAAGTAATGTTTTAAAGCCACTGTAGGATACTAAGTCACACTGACCCATGACAGGTGGTCAAATGAGCTGACTGACGACTTACTTGTACAGTTCAGCATATTGTCTAATATTGCCGACCACCTTCCCAGCAACTTTGCTGATCCAGTCATTATAGGACTTTTTGGGGCTAAAATACATTAAAACAAAGTAACACTCGATTCACTCAATGCAGATTACCAGTTGAACTGCAAGGTATGAAGGCAGAAACCTTTTGCTTTATTTGCTGAGGAAAAGGAAAAAATACTCACTTCCTCTGCTCCTGTTCAGTCCTTATGCTGGAGAGGAAGTCGTTCAGAGTGCAAGTGTTCTCCATCCACTCAATCAGGCCGATCCTGTAAATGTCAGCAGACGTTTGTTAACAACCCTAAAAAAACAGTTGAGATCAGGCCAGCACACAAGTCGAGCCAAGAGAAGTCCATCCTAGTACCTGCTGGTGATGGGAATGACCTGGTAAGTGTGAAGTGCCAGGCTCCGCTGAGAACAGGCAGTGTCCTGACTGAGAATCATGTTCATCACACCAAAGAGCTGCTCGATGCGCTGGTCCTGCCGCAGGTCCTCCCCACCCTTCACGAGGAACGGATGATCCCGTTCGTCATCTCCTCGTATGATGATACGCTTCGGCCGTCGAATAGATGTCATAACCTTTACCTAAGGTTGGGAAGATGAACTGTACTACACTGAAAGAATCAAGTCAAAATGACACCTAATAAGAAGAACATTATTCCTCGTACCCTTTCATCGAAACCTGTGATCTTTGCATGGCATTCAGGCAAAGGCTTCGATTTGCCATCATATTGACCTGCAGAGGGAAGACCAGAACCAGATGAACTTTACTAGAACAAACTTTTCTAGAACAGAACTTTACTTGAACTTTAAAGTACTAAGAAACAAATTACATTATTTATGAAAAAGTAAAAGTAAGAAAGTTTTGAACTAACCTGGTACCTCTAGTTCATTTTTGAGCATTTCTGCTTTGAAGCTGCTGAGCCAGGGTGAATATTCCTTCATGTTCCCTGGTTCCTTCTGGAAACCTTTCATGTTGTTCACCATGCTGTCCACCCGCTGAAGGAAATCCTTATCCTTTCGTCTTTCAAACAAGTTGGACCCACCAGCACCAAGCAGCTCCTCCACTTTTTTACTGTATTTCTGTGAGAGGCACATACAGTAAAAATGTAACCGTAGACCAAAGATTTTAAGAAATACAGAGAAACCAGCAGAGGTCTGACTAATTATCTTCAAACAACAGAAGTTATTTAACATCGTTATAAAAAACATCTATTCATCTAAAACATCAAATATTCAGTTTAAGTAGGGCTGTACATTTTTTGGGGAAAAATTCAATGAATACGACTATAAAATAATAATAATTCTTATTTTTATTATGATGATAAGATAAGCAAATAAGAAATATGATTGACTGCTGTAATATTTCACTAAAATAAAAAGAGTATTAATATTTATTACTTTATTTTATAGTACAACTGTAAATTTACAATAACAATATACTAATGGCTGTCTTCATTTCTTTACAAGAAATGTAAATCAGGTTTACAGGTAAGTCATCAAGCTTTTATTTCAGAGGAAAACCGCAGGGAGGTGCTCTCTTGTTGATAAGATCTGGTTTATAAGCACTTCTTTCTACAAGTTTAGGAAAAAAAGTTTCCGCACGTTGCATTCCCAAATGTACGTTATAAAAGACCCGAACTCAGAGCAGATGCAGAGATGAGTTTGTGTGGAGCAGCATTTACTGCCAACCGAGCCACTCTGTGATGCTGAAAATATTGGATAATGAGCTGGATGCATGTAAAAGAATACAGTGCCACGCTTCACTCTTTAATTAAATAGCAGCCTTTGCGATTTGATATTGCAATTTTGGTTTTATTCAATTAATCGTGAAGTCCTAAAGGCCCCGATATACTTCAAGCGGAATTGAAGAACGAACTGATGTGACATCAATTTGAAAAAACGAAGTTTGTTTTGGGAGTTTGGAATGGCTTGCCAAAGTGAACTCTCAGGAAAAGTTCGCTTCAGCTGCAAAACACCTTCGTACTACCATTGGTCAGAGACGATAGCATAATAGGAGGTGTGTGCAGAGGCTCCGCCTTCTTTCATGTGGAACTCTTCTCTGACTCATTTCATCTGTTGAGTCCGTTGAGGTAAGATCTCCGCGGGTGAAAACACGAACACATTGGATAGCCGCTTTATAGTTCAAAATTCTTCATCAGAAGTTGTGCTTCTGATGAAATGAGGCAGTAACACTGTTTCTCTGTTATGATCAGATGCTTTTCTTATGCTTTCTATAAAAAAAAATGTTGTTTTTGTTGTGTTTATTTTGTTACTGAGAGAAAAGCATGCCGTGCAGCACATATTTACATGTTCATCTAACCGTCGCTCTCAGCAGTGTGGGCGGCGTCAGATGTTCGATTACAGTATATCGCCGTTCACGTATTTTGAACTTCGTTTTACCCCTAAACGAAGAATGAAAAAACTTTGAAGTAAATGGGGGCCTTTAATATAAGTACTGTAAGTTGTGAACCTGAATGAAATTTCTCCTGAAAGATCCAAGTCCTGGAGACTTTGAATCACCAAGCCATCCAGTCATGTCCTCGTAGAGCTGCTTCATTTTCTTTCTGTCCATGTTTGGTTTGTCCAGTTGATTCTTCACATCATCCCACCAGTCCTGCCAAACCATTACTTGAGAATCAAAACTACCACAACAGGCTATAAAAATGTCAGAGGCACAAACTGAAACTGCAATCTGTTTGACCAGCTCGAATGGGCCTGACATCTCAAAACTGGCTCAACCAATGGCACTTGAAGTCTGGGGTAAGACTCAATAAAAAGATTCTGTACCTTGAAAAGCATGTCAGGGTTAGTAAGTTGCTGAAGGGCGTCTACAAACTCTTGAATGACGCCACCTTTATCCAGTAATGACTTCAGCCTAGAACAGAAACAACACAGAGTTTTGTCTCTGTATCAGGAAAGCTGAAGTCACTGCACAGACCTTTACATACTTCTCAACAAACTCCCGGTTCCTCTGACCACTCGCAGACTCCTCAAAGGTGTAGCTCTCACTGCTGATCATGTACGGGTAGATGAGTGCTTGTGGATAGCATTCTGCGATCTTCTCTATAACATGCTGAACTGCTGTCGCCTGTGGTTTGTCAAGCAGAGCCATCATTTGATTGATCCAGCCAATCAGCAGCCAGCAAGGCACACTAACAACCTAAAGGGACAAAAAATGAATAATTCCCGAGGAGATGAATGATGTGGTATTGTTGTCGAAATCTTTAGCTTTGCTAAATGTATTACATTTACAAATGACATTTTCTGATTCACCAAAGTAGCTGAGTTTGTTGGTCTTGTTCACTTAGATTGAACTTTTCCCCTAAAATATCTAAATCTGTAACTAGCCATGTAAAAAGAGTTTGCTCAGTGGACACAGTACAGTTCTTCTGGACACTGCGACCCTTTGCATCAGGGTTTATTTGCCATATTATGCTGGTTGACTATACTGTACATGATACTTTAAATCTAAATCTATGAGCTTAGGGCAGCAAATGATCTCACACCTCTCTGACCATCAGGCCCAGGGTTTCTGCGGGGTAGAGTTCTACTAGCTGCAGTAGACGCGGGAACTTGAGCCTGGCCTCATCGGAGTTGAGCTTCAGTGCCTTCAGCATCATCTTCACTACATGTTCAGGCAAGGACTGCAGCTTAGAACTGATTGCTAGAATCAGATATCAAAGGTGTTGTTATAAGCACTTCCATTTAAACTGTAACCCACTACCTGCATGCATGAAATCACGAAAAAAAAAAAAATAAATAAATAAAACTTGTGAGACACTTGTAGTGTGCTCTGTATTTATGAGAGCAGTTGGGTGCTGTACTGGTCCACAGCTTTCTCACCCTCTTCTTTCTGTTCACTCTCTCTTAGTCTTCGGTCACAGAAGTTGGCCAAGGTCATGTAGGCCTCCACAATACCATGTGTGTGCACATGCTGCTGGCTGAAGGACTGCTCTTCCTCTTCTGCCTTGCGTGCAGCACTCCGGAACAACTCCAGAGCCTGCATCTGCAGACCCTCTACCACCTGAGCAGAAAGATTACACCCATGATCATGATCCAAACTGGGGCAAGAAAAACTGACACCTGCAGCTAAAGAGCACGACAAGCACACATGCTGGCATCAAAATGATGGCAAAACTATTCTTCCTCTTGTTTGTTTCTAAATGCCATAGGTAAATGACAGCTTTTTAATGAATCAGTATGTACTAGCATTATTAATTTGTGCACTAACTGTTAGCATAAAAATCCTGATTTCAGACATTGGACAGGTTCAGAAACATTTTTGTTGTTTCACCCATTTAAAAAGGGTGCAATCATTTACACTACAGTTCAAAGGTTTGGGATCAGCAATATATTTAACAATAAATTAAATGTTACTGTTAATGTTAATTCAGCAAGGACATTAAATATTACAAAAAAATAATAAGAAATGTGCCTTGATCACCAAAATCAGCATATTCTAATGAAAGATTTCTGAAAGATCATGTGACACTGAAGACAAAAAATTCAGCTTTGACATCACAAGAATTTAATATATTAAAATTATTATAAATTTATAATAATGTTAATTCTAATATATATAACTAATGAATGCAGATTTAGTGAGTTTAAGAGACTTTTTTTCAAAAACATTAAAAACTCCAAACCCAAACTCGTGTGTATGGTGCTGCTCCTTGCTTTCATATTGAGGACATTAAAACTTACAGATTAAATGTCAAAAATACATGTAAATCATCTTATGTGGAACATGACCAATTCTACAATAAAAATTATTAACAACTGTAATCTTGATTTCAATGATTTTGTGATTTCAATAAGCACTACATGGCAGAAAGCAATGTCTAAATAACTCATTTACCTGGGTGATGGATGAGGCCATTGAAAGTTGCCTAATCTTCCATACTTTATCTTCCCCAAGAGTTTCTAAAGCAGAGGGACTACGATCTGCAGCACTGGCCATGAGGTCATAGGTGGTGCCCAGAAGGATCTTCTGGTCACGAAGTATCCGAGCAGACGAGCCTTCACTCTGTCTCTCAGCATCCGCTGTAAAATACAGTAATGTGTCTATCATGAAACTCGGACTGTGACAAGGGTTGAAACAATGTGTATTTTATATAAGAGGGGATGATTCATACTCAAATGTGGAACAGTCTTGAGCAAAGCATTAATCTTTTCAGCAGATCCAAGGCCAGAACTTTTTTTGTGAGTGAAACGGCTGAAGCTGTGGACCCAGTGGAGCATCCGGGCACCTTCAGTCTTTGCATCACAGTGAAGTTCCTTCAACAGCTTCATTGCCACTGGAAAGTTGTTCTGTCAACAAAATTAACACATTATGTTCTGCTTGTTCTTGATGCTTTGTTGTGATTCTTAAAGGATTAGTTCACCCAAAAATTATAATTCTGTCATTAATTACTCTCCCTCGTGTCGTTCCACACCCGTAAGACCTTCGTTCTTCTTCAGAACACAAATTAAGATATTTTTGATGAAATCTGAGAGACTCGTCCATAGACAGCAATATAATCAACACTTTCAAGGTCCAGAAAGGAACTAAAGACATGGTTAAAAGTCATGTGACTGCAGTGGTTCAACCTTAATGTTATGAAGCGACGAGAATACTTTTTGTGCTCAAAAACAAAACAAAAATAACTTTATTCAGCAATCTCTTCTCTCCTGTCATTATCTTATGCTGTTTACGTCCAGTGCTTCCATGTTTATATCAGAACGCCAGCTCAGTATTGGCCGACGCCTGGTCACGTGATCAGCACGACGCATGCGTGTGAGCCGGCCGATAATGAGTCGGCGTTCTGACGATGAACCTGGAAGCGCTGGACTGTGTTATTTTTGTTTTGTTTTGTTTTTGAGCACAAAAAGTATTCTCGTCGCTTCATAACATTAAGGTTGAACCACTGCAGTCACATGACTGTTTTAACCATGTCTTTAGTTCCTTTCTGGACCTTGAAAGTGTTGATTATATTGCTGTCTATGGACGAGTCATAAACCTCTCGAATTTCAAAAATATTTTCAGAAATATCTTAATTTGTGTTCTGAAGATGAAGGAAGGTCTTACGGGTGTGGAACGACATGAGGGAGAGAAATTAATGACAGAAACTTCAGTTTTGGGTGAACTAACTCCTTATTAGTCACAGTGCAGGGGGTTTAAACATGAACCATTTGATAAGCTTGAATGACTGATGTTGAAAACAATTAGATATCTATTCATTTCCCCCTAAAGAAATAGAAAGTAAACTACTAGGCAGCAACACTGATGTTTGAAAACCCTGAGCACCTGTTTCCATGCACTGTCTGCCATTTGAAGTTTCATGTTGAATTTGCAGCTTTTCACCAGCGCTCCGAGTTCCTCCCCACTCGTTTGCTCCGCACCGTCCACCTCCATGCTGTTTTCAGGGGTGGAAGTCAGCCTCTTCAGAATCTTATCCAAGAAGAAACAACTAAAACACAAAGATGAAAGCATAGATGGGACATTTTTATACCTCCATGATTAAGCTTTACAGCGCTTTTACAGAGTTTTCAATGTGGTGAACCATTTCTCCACTATAACAGAACTGAGATATCTGTATTCCCAGTGAAGTATTGTAATTTAGCAAACTCACCGAGATGTGATGATGTCATCCCAAACATTCATGGGGTCCAGTTTATCATCTGGATAGCAGCTGGTCCATCGTCTGATCATGAACTTGAGAGAATTCACTGAGACTGTGAGCAACAAGATACATTGATAACTTAGTCTGCTGGAAGCCCACAACATGGCTATAAATCCTCAAGCATTCACCAAACCTTACTAAGAACAATTACTCACCTTCTCCAGTGATATAATTCAGGAAGTCTTGGATCTCCGTCAGAGCTTGGACAGACTGTAGCACAGTCAGACGGCTGCGGTTCAGCAGCGGGTCGATACTTGAGTAGTTCTACATAATACCATGTAATGAGGATAGGAAAATCTGGTATGTAAATGTATGCCATTATTTGTTGAAAAAAGGGAAAACTCATTGTTTACAGGATCACAAACTATTCAATGACAAATAGGGACAAACAGAAGCTGTGTGTGTCTGCATGCCTATGTAATATCCTATCTGAAAAATACATACCCTCTGTGAAATAACTGTTAGTTTTTATCGAAACTGACCTGCATGAAGACTTGCATGCAGTTGTTGGCATAGTATTTGGCCCTGTCATAGTCCTCTTGCAGGATATACAGTAGACTCAGTTCCTGACTGTAATGGGTCTCCATGATGATCTTGTGCTCTTCTATCTTCATGGCAGCATTGACAAAGCTGAGCAGATCCAGAGTTCTCTCACCCAGCTGCAACTGCTTCAATGTACTACGCATCATGTACTGCAGATACGTTTCCTTTTAGAGACATAAACAGAAGCAATTACGGTAACACTTTACTTGAAGGGGTGTGCATAAGACTGACATGACACCTTCATAATCATGACATGACACGTGTCATGAATATGAAGGAGGTTTTATGAATGTTTATGACAACTGTCATTAAGTGTCATTCGCTCAATTATGTCATTTTTAATGCAAAGATGACATTGTTTGAGATGTCCGAGTTATGACAACTTGACATAAACCAACACGTCATAACCTGTCAGTGTCTTTGTCATGACAACTTGACATCATTTAGCTTTATGGGTTAACATTACATTAAACTGTCATGTGGTTGGTTTTGACATTGGCTGTCATGAGGCCATTATAATAGTGTTATGAATATGTATCTTGAGCTCAAGTACAGTGGTACAAATTGAACTTGTCATTAAAATGTCATTAAGTGACAAAACTCTGACAAATAATTTTAAACAGTGTCATGACTATTTTTCATTTGTTTTGTTTTTTTGTTTTTTTTTAAGTTTCCTCCAACAGAAGGTCAGATAATAGACAATTTCAAATTTCGTAAAAAAGATGACACTGTTATAAAATAATGGTAACACTTTATTTTAGGGTCTTTTAACTAGTTGCTTATTACTATTAGCATTCATATGGCTAAAATATTGGCTGTTTATTAGTACTTATAAAGCACATATTAATGCCTTATTCTGCATGACCTTATTCTACATTCTTAATCCTACCCAATACCTAAACCTAACAATTAACTATAATAAGCAGTAAATTAAGAGTTTATTGAGGGAAAAGTCATAGATAATCGTTTATATATGTGTTCCCTATACTGAAGTGTTACCAAAATAATGTAATGTAATGTTAACCCATAAAGCTAAGTAGTTTTTTAAGTTTGATAATTAATCTGCTATGTCATGTTTATGACAGGTTATGATGTTTTGCTAATGTCAAGTTGTCATGACAAAGACACTGACAGGTTATGATGTGTTGGTTTATGTCAAGTTGTCATGATAAAGACATCTCAAACAATGTCATCTTTGCATTAAAAATGACATAATTGAGCGAATGACACTTAATGACAGTTGTCATAAACATTCATAAAACCTCCTTCATATTCATGACACGTGTCATGTCAAGATTATGAAGGTGTCATGTCAGTCTTATGCACACCCCTTCAAGTAAAGTGTTACCGCAATGACTGCAGGATATTATATTCTTTAATAAAGGATGAGATTTCAGATGATATGATGATTAGTTACTCCTTGTGATGACACAGCCATGACTGAAACTGCTCAAAATTACTTAAAATCATACCACATAAAATGGTTCTGTCCACATTTTTTCTAGTTTGACGGGCGAGTTGTCATCAATGCTAACTGTGGCACAGTTCTGCAGAGACTTCCAGTCTGTCAGGTGATTATAGGCCTCCAGCGCAGCAGTCTTCCAGAAATCTTTCTCAGTGATTGTGGGCTCTCCATCATTCCAGTCCTCCTTGATCAGAGCCTGAATCAGAACAACACGTCTCAACTGAATTAATAATGTAAGCTATAAAGCACTCTGCACAAAATGGCCAATATTCAACTTCTTTTTGATACATTCAGATACATGTTCTGATATGCAGAATCAGCACCACAGTATAAAAATGGAATATTCATAAATTAGAATCTAATAGGGGTGTCAGAATATACAATTATTTTAGAGGACAGAACAAGACAAAGTTAGCTTGCCATTTTTTGGATTCTGTTAAAAAAACACAGGGTGTTACAGACCCCAATCTGCAGGAGGTGACGATGAATATAAAGTTATTTTTGTACGCTTTTGTAGAGTTATGGTTACAAACTCTCTGCCCGCCTACACTCATATAGCATTATTGATTAAAAATAAATTTCTATATACAGTATATTGCGATAATATTGTTATTGTGAATTCATTTGGCCACTAGAATCATGTAGTGAAAATTTGATATCGTGTCTTATTGTCATGATCACCAGTTGGAGTGCCCTATTTAGCCACCAGAGGGCACTCCAACACGGACTATTGTTCACCACTCAGACTACATTGCCCATAACCCACTTCCCGGACTCATTAGCACTTCATTGCACCCAGCTGTTTTGTATTATGTTATTAGTGTCTGTCTATTTATACTGAGTTTGTTTCTGCTTTTGTTATCGAGGTTTCATTTACAGTCACTGGTTTCTCTGTTCTGTATGGACTGTTCTCTGGATTTTGACCCTGCCTGTATGGATTATGTTTTTGGATTACCCCATTAAAGCTGCACATAGATCTTACCCACATGTCTCTGTGCTTTTGTGACACTTATTCTCTAACAAACATTTAAAATCAATTTAAGCCAGCATGCATATTCCGTTTATCTTTCCATAGTGTGTAAACACATCAATACCTCATTGTAGAGCTTCACAGCTTCAGCATAATCATTCTTTGCCTCCGCTTGCAGGGCCGTGAATGTTATTGACTTTGCACCAATCTTGCCGCTAAAGATTCCCCTGACTACATCATAATCTCCCAAAGACCTGTAAAGTCTACAGGGGAATATGAATCAGTAAAGAACTGATGAACATGGTGAATGCTTCCAACATTTATGAGGGAGTGATCTTACTTGGCGAGGTGAATCCATCTTTCTGTGTCAGATGGCAGCTCTCGATTGCCTCGTGCTCGTTTCGAGGGAGGTTCCTCTGACATTCCGGTGCCATGAAGCAAACTCTCCTCCAGTAACAGGATGCCCATGGGCTGCTGCAGACTGGCGAGACAGCTGGCACTGACAAGAGCGGGCTCAACACCAAGAAGGGCCTTATGATGATAACTCAAATCCTGTAACGTAATGTATAAAATGTGTTTGCATACAGGCAAATAATGCAATTAACAAGCCCAACAGTCTAAATGCAAGATTTCTCATAATCAAGCTCCCTTCAACCTTTTTGAGCTTCCTTCTTGTCTACAGCCTCACTAGCTTAAACACCGAGCCATTGTGTCTTATCTCTTATCACAAGCGTGTACACACCTGCACACAAGAAATGAAAGGGGGGAAGTAGACAGTGCTCATGCTGAGGAGGGTGTTCAGGGTCTGCACTAGATCCTTCAGAATGCTGCTTGATTCATTACTAGACTTGGATTTCTCCATTTCAACCAGCACCCCAGCAAACAGTGAGCTGAACAGCTGCTTCGCCAGTGTGGCATCCCTCTGTAAAACAAAAACTTGGATTCTGTTATCCAGTTAACTACTTTCAAACACATATTGACCATATTGTTAAAATAATCCTGAATCGCAGTGAACCTGTGCCAGAGCCTGTAGTGGGGCGATGAGGCTGCTGTTCTGAATCTGAATATCAGGAAGATCTCCAACCCTATAGCTGCGGTACAGCGTGACCTGAGCATCCTGACGGATCTTCAGATCTGCTCTTCTCTCCTGTACAACACAGAATATAATCATACAAAAAACATAAAAAATGATCATGCAAATGTCTATCCATGTTTAAAAAAGACTTACCCTTTCTGTTCTTTGGGACTGAATTTCTTTCTTGGCGAATTTGATGTTCTCCTTTTCTTTATCCTTTGGAAATCTCCTCCTGAGCCTCAGAATGTCTGCGACATTTGGTGACTGACCTGCACTTCTGTCTGTCTCGTCACCAGCAGCGGTGAGGCGTTTAGAGCCAAACCCTGCACCCGCGGCTCTCCAGGCAGCTTGGGGGCACACTGATTTCTTTTTCTCGAACACCAAGATTGACGATACAGAATCAGATGAAAGGGAATAATCAGCCAGTGTGTCCACACTACTCCCGGTTAACCAGTTATATGCTGAACGGCGTCCTGAAAGAACAGATGTTTATTATTACACAGAAAGATATGGTGAATTGTCATTAGCTATCCTTCAATAAATTTCCCCTCACGTCTTTCCTACACATCTGAGTCTGCAATTACAAAATCCACTGAACAGCACTATATAAGTGAAAGAACTAAAGCTCATTTTATATTTGAATGAGGTACCTGCACCAGGAGCCAGAGTCTGAGAGAACTCCAGGGCCGTCTGTGTGGCTCTGATCTGACCCCTCACTGTGGCTGCCTGGCTTCCTGCAGCCTCTGGACCCTGAGTGGCTTGGGTCTCCATAAACATCGGCGTGAGGACTGTGCTCCGCAAACGCCAGTTAGAGTCAATTGTGTAGTCCTGGAATAGATGAGTAGAACAAAAAACACTGAAATTATTGTCTGCAAAAACAACTTCCATTTGAATTAATCAAATACTAGGTATGATTTAAAGAGGCAGGGAAAATTAGAAACTTTATTTGTATGATGGTTAAACCTGAAATTAATCCTCGAATCACATACGTGCCGAACCGTGGGGCCTGGTTCGTGAGGCATAACCTGATATTGCTGAGTTCAACATGTTCCTGGGTCAACATTTTTGTTGATCCTGGAACAACATTCAAATCAACCAATCAGATTTGAGGGACAGGTTTACAGATTGTCAACTTTAGGCTTAAAATCATGAATTGGTGTCATTCATCTATCATTTCCCTCTGATTTTTGGGATAACTTATGGGTAGGGTGAGGTTTAGGGGTAGGAATAGGGTTAAGACTAAATTTTCAGACTAGAATGTTGTTCCAGGATCAACAAAATATGTTGGCCCAGGAACGCATCTAACTCAGCAATATCATGACGTGCGCTGGCGGTGAGGATCGCGGATCAACCCCTAGCATGTAGATAGGATTTTTGCAATGTTGTAATAAATAACAGGGCTTACCTGGAACTTGCACTCAGAGAGTGGGAACTCAAACATGTTGCGCGTGAAGTCAGGGCTGTGACTCGTCATCTCGAGTAGCAGGTCAGTGGCCAGACTGAGGAACTGTTCTTCAATGCGGGATGAATACAGTGACTTCAGCACGACAAGCATGCGCTCCAGAGTGTCTGCAGGTAAACGGCTCTCATGACTCCAGAAATTGCGCACATAAAGCCTAAAGAGAAATTGCTCTCGGGTTATGTGTTGATATTGATTTGTGAGAAGATTCAAATGTAAAAATGCTAATGCTTTTGCTGTTCAAAAGTGTGAAAAATTTAAGTTTAATTAAAATGATCAAAGCAAGCGTCTAGTCTGCTTACTGTAAGCCATGGTTCTCATCCGTCAGCCCCTGGAGGAGACTCTCCCGAGCTGCCCTGAGCACTTCAACAGAGGTGCTGTCCTGCCTGCTCTCAGAATCACTGCCAACACACCATTATTATATGTGCACCACTGTTCAAACATGTGAGCAGGAATGCATTAACTTAATCAAAAGTAACAGTAGAGACATTTATAATGTGAAAAATAGTTCAAATAAATGTAGTTATCTTGTACTTTCTATTCATCAAAGTATCATGTAAAAATATATCACAGTCTCCACAAAAAATATTAAGTAGTTATCTGTTTTCAACATTGATACCAATCATAAATGTGCATCAAATCATCATATCAGAATGATTTCTGAAGGATCATGTGACACTGAAGACTGGAGTAATGATGCTGAAAATTCAGTAAAAAGTAAAAATTAAAATACATTTATTTTGAAAATAGTTATTTTTTTGAAAACTTTAAATATGTAATATTTCACAATATTACTGTTTTAATGTATGTTTGATTAAATAAATGTAGCCTTGAAGGGGCGTATTACACAAAATTTAGGTCTTAACTTAAGATAAGTTAATTTAGGATTTTTCACAAATTCGTATTACAGAAGCAAATCTGATTTAGGATTCTTATCCTATCTTACAAAATCTCATCTTATCTGTAGTTAGAAAATCTTAAACCGTACCATCGAGTTGTTCGGTAATCAACTGTCAAGCAACCAACGACGTGCGTTTAAACTGCTTCTGAGGGAAACCTGACTTTGGGTAAACCTAAAATCAAAATGGGAAACTATGGCATGCCTTTAATTTCAGTGTGCCAGAGATTGAAATTTTGATCCGTTGTAAAGCTTGTTTTATTCAGCAAGATTTCACCTTCACTCACTAACGAATCTAAGTAAAGAGTGGGCAAAAGTTGCTAAAAATGTGTCTGCTGTTTCTCGTAGTCCATCAAATGTCGTTGCTCTTCTTGTATTATTAATAAATGTAATGCCATTTTCGAAAAAACAAAAACAAACAAACTGATTTTTACTGTTGGATTTCAAAAAGGTTTTAAATTAGGACAGCTTTTAGGATTTTTTGTTGAGTTAGGTTTCTTATCCATAGTAAAGATAATGCACTTAAGAAATGTCATTCTGTAATAGCTTTTGTCCTAAATGAGGTCCTAACTGAAATTGCCATGGTGACCAAACAGATAAGATAGGTGTTATATGCTTGGTTCTTATTGTTAATCACTTTTACAATAAAGAATCTCACAACCGCATTTTTATCAGTGCTTCCACTTTACTTCACATGCTTGTGCATCTCAAAGACGTCACATAAACGCGACTCACAAGTCCACCATACGTGGTCTGTCACATTCTGCTGACCATAAATATAACATATTGTAACAATAGGATTCTAAAGTTCAATCTTTCTGTAATACGCCCCTTGGTGACACAAAAAAAAAAAAAAAAACTTACCGAACCCAAATGTTTGAATGGTAAAGTACATTTCTTTGTGATGAAACAGTAAATGCAAATAACATTCAACTGTAAAACTGTAACTGTAACAAAAACAGGCTAAGAACCACATGGGAATCATCTAGAGAGGAACTGAACAAGAAAAGTCCTTTGTGTGAGATGAACACTGGACTGGATAAGGGGAGGCTTGTAAAGTCAGTTACCTGTAGTTGTCCTGGATCCACATGAGGATGTCATACATTCTCTCTCTGCAGACAGGAGAAGGGTGAGACACAAATGTCGTGACAGTTCCCAAAATCTCCTTTAACTCTTCTGGCTTCAGACATGCCAGGATCTTATGTATGATGTTCAGACAAACAGGCTGTCGGGCATCATCTCTGAAAGACACAGCATGTGACGTGAAGAGGGTTTCTCTCAACTATAATATTTCACTATCACAGCCATAAAACCTGTAATAAGACAAGTAAAACAATGGAGATATGAGCTACTGCAGTATTAACTGACTTGTGGCTCATGATCTGTGAGAAGCCTTTGGTCTGCAGGTGCCGGTAGATTTCAGGGATGACATCAGCACGACTCAGCACACATTCAAGGCAGTGTGTCTTCAACACGTCAGGCAGCTTTGGCAGCAAATCAAAAACATGATTTCTGAATCTGTGGAATATAAAAACAAACATTAGTTACAGACATATGCTTTAGCTTTCATCGGATAAGACTTGATGGAAAAAACGTTGATCTCACCGATCCACCAAAGGTGGGAAGTGTTTGGACACTTTGCTTAGGCAAACAATAAATTTGTCATACACTGCCTTTTTCCACAAATCCAAGAGTTTTGTAAAAGTGATATTCAATAAGGGTCCTTCATTTTGCTACAATAAAAAAAACAAAAAACAAAACAATAGTTGTTAAGTTTACTAGACACTGCTGTCACGTAGTGCTGCTGGAAGGCAGACGAGGAAGACCAGTACAATCCAACAAACTAGTTTAATATATTAAAGATCCAACTGACAGGTGAGCAGGCAGCAACACACACACATAACATAGACAATACTGGACAATGAACTGAACTCAGGCTGGAACTTAAATACACAAAGGTAAATGACAAACAGCGGTGCAGATCATTAGTGTCCATGGTGACTGATGAGTGGCGGTAATGTGGAACAGGGAACACGAGACATGAGTGACAACAAACTGAAAGTCTATGAACAGAACGTAATGGTGACAACTGCAGCATCAAAAGACAACAATAAACTGTAACTAAATAACCCAGATAAAAATGAAAATGTTAATAATATGAAAAAAATGTGAAAAATATTAAACAGCCACACATACATTTTCTTGCTCAGTCATGTACTTCAGGATTAACCCAATGATCTCAGCAGCTGCTGCGTACACCTCCTTACATCTCATCAGTAAGTTGTTGGCCAGTGACTGAAAGTATCTGTAACAAATATTGTGGACAAAACTGGTTTTAATTCAAATTTATAAAAATATACGAATCACATACAGTGCTGCTTGAAAGTTTGTGAACCCCTTGCAGAATCCATGAAAATGTGAATAACAAAATACAAAATGCAAGTTATTTTTATGAATGAATGAATGAATGAATGAATGAGGCATTTATATAGCGCTTTCATATGTACTACTGTACACCCAAAGTGCTTTACAGTCATGTCAGGGGTCTCTCCTCCTCCACCACCAGTGTGCAGAATCCACTTGGATGATGCGACGGCAGCCACAGTACAACAGCGCCAGTGCGCTCACCACACACCAGCTGTAGGTGGAGAGGAGAGAGAGTGAAAGAGCCAATTCAATGCATGGGGATTATTAGGAGGCCGTGATTGGTAAGGGCCTATGGAGGGAATTTGGCCAGGACACCGGCCAAAATTCCCTCCCTTTATTTAGTACTGTCCTGAGTAAGATATTCTACATAAAAATTTTTTACATATGGTCAACAAGACAAAAAAAAAAGCTGAATTTATTAAAATAACCCATTGATTCTCAATACTGTGTGTGGTCACCTGATGATCCACGACTGTTTGTGTGTTTTGTGATGGTTGTTCATGAGTCTCTTGTTTGTCCTGAGCAGTTAAACTGAGCTCTGTTCTTCAGAAAAATCCTCCAGCTCCTGCAGATTCATCAGTTTTCAAGCATTTTTTGCGTATTTGAACCCTTTCCAGCAGTGACTGAATGATTTTGAGATCCATCTTTTCACACTGAGGACGACTGAGGGACTCAAACTCAACTATTAAAAAAGGTTCAAACATTCACTGATGCTCCAGAAGGAAACATGATGCATTAAGAGTCGGGGGGTGAAAACATTTGAACAGGATGAAGATGTCACAATTTTTCTTATTTTGTTTAAATATCATTGTTTTTCATTTAGTACTGCCCTTCGGAAGCAACAGAAGATACTTGCATGTTTCCCGGAAGACAAATTAAGTACAATTTACCTTGATCTTCAAATTCAAAAGTTTTCACCCCCCGACTCTTACTGCATCGTGTTTCCTTCTGGAGCATCAGTGAATGTTTGAACCTTTTTTAATAGTTGAGTTTGAGTCCCTCAAAGATGAATCTCAAAATCATTCAGTCACTGCTGGAAAGGGTTCAAATATGCAAAAGATGCTGGAAAACTGAAGAATCTGCAGGATCTGGAGGATTTTTCTGAAGAACAGAGCTCAGTTTAACTGCTCAGGACAAACAAGAGACTCATGAACAACCATCACAAAACACACAAACAGTCGTGGATCATCAGGTGACCACACACAGTATTGAGAATCAATGGGTTATTTTAATAAATTCAGCTTTTTTTTTTTTTGTCTTATGGATTATATGTAAACATCTTTTATGTAAAATATCTTACTCAGGACAGTACTAAATAAAAAATAACATGCATTTTGTATGATCTCTCTTATTTTGTTAAAATTATTCACATTTTCACAGATTCTGCAAGTGGTTCATAAACTTTCACGCAGCACTGCATGTATGAGAAAATTAATTTAAAAAAAATTTACACAATTGAAAAAAAAGAGTTTACCTGTCACACTCAATGCCACATTCAGCATCATAAGGAGGAAGATTATTGGCCATTACAATACCCAACAGCTGTATTCCAACAGAGTTATCCTTACGATCTGTTCCAGCAAACCGTTCATATATCAAACTATAGGAGGAAAATGGAGAAAAAGGAGGAGAAAATCTTTATAATTTTGCAATCAATCTATTCATGCATGGTGATTTAGCCTGGAATCACAAACGTCCAAGCCTGCAATCCCAGCAACTCTCAATTTGAAATATTTTCACTACTTTTACAAACTACTGGTAATAAATAATGTACTTTGCGCTATTCAAAAATAATTTGGGCAGCTCTTTTTAATTTTCTAAAAGATAATATAATGATATAATAGAAGCATATCAAATGCTTCTGCTTCGTTTCCCCATAATAGTTCATAAACTTCTCATAATGTGTGTCCTTCAATTGATTATATGCCGCAATAATATAATCCAGCTGGAAGACTTCCGGTGAAATGTCACTTGTTGGTGTGTTGAGCATTAATAGTGTAATCCTTTGTAATACTTAATACGGTGCTGCTTTCTGTGTAATTCATTCACAAGAAAAGTTATTGTTTTTCATGAGATTTTGAGTACTTCATACTTCACCTTGACTATTTTTTTAAACCTATTCATTTTATAACATTTAATATTTATTCAAAAGCAAAACACTGAAAAACTTTTACAGGAAATGGCTAATATATGTGTAAATAAATGCTCTGCTGCCAACACCACCTGCAGGGAGCCCCATTGACTCCCTGTGCCAATGCATTGATGAAATTAAAAATTGGATGTGCCTAAACTTCCTTCAGTTAAACAAAGACAAAACTGAAGTCATTGCGTTTGGAAACAAAGACGAAGTTCTCAAAGTGAACACGTACCTTCACTCTAGGGGTCAAACAATTAAAAATCAAGTCAGGAATCTTGGTGTGATTCTGGAGTCAGACCTGAGTTTCAGTAGCCATGTAAAGACAATAACTAAATCAGCATATTATCATCTCAAAAATATTGCAAGAATTAGATGCTTTGTCTCCAGTCAAGACTTAGAGAAACTTGTTCATGCTTTCATCACCAGCAGTGTGGATTACTGTAATGGGCTCCTCACTGGCCTTCCCAAAAAGACCATAAGACAACTGCAGCTCGTACAGAACGCTGCTGCCAGGATTCTGAGCAGAACCAGAAAACATGAACACATCACACCAGTCCTCAGGTCCTTGCACTGGCTTCCAGTTGCATTTAGAATTGATTTTAAAGTACTGTTACTTGTTTATAAATCACTCAGTGGCCTAGGACCCCAATACATTGCAGATATGCTCATAGAATATAAACCTAACAGATCACTCAGATCATCAGGATCAACACACTTAAAAATACCAAGGGTTCACTCAAAGCAAGGAGAGTCTGCTTTTAGCTGTTACGCCAGCCGCAGCTGGAACCAGCTTCCAGAAGAGATCAGGTGTGCTCCTACAGTAGCCACATTCAAATCCAGACTCAAAACACATCTTTTTATCTATGCATTTGCTGATTGAGCACTGTGCTATGTCCGAACTGTTTGCACTTTATTTTATACGTATTATCTTTTTATTCTTTTAATTCCTTTTCCTGTTTTTATTTCATTTTTAATGTATTTTATATCTTTTATGTATCATCTTGTTATTCTGACTTTTAATGCATTTTAAATATTGCTGTCTGGTTGAAAGAGCTGGGAGAATTAGGAAGAAAGTGATCGGGTTAAAATTTGGGGGACAAACCATGGGGAAATTTGAGCTGTGGTGCATGGTTAAGATACACTGTTAAAAATAAATGTAAATTTACAGGTAATGGTCTGTATTTTTTTACAGATTTTTCCCGTTTTGTCATTATACACTGAAATGCCTGTTGTTTTACAGATATTTCCTGTAATTTAATTTTCCACTATTAAATTTACAGGGAATTGCATGTATTTTAGTATTACATTAAATTTCTGTTTTTTAAAATAAATGTTCTGTATTTTTACAGAAAAATTTGTAAATTTACATAAAATGTTGATTAATATTTTACAGATTTTTTCTGTAAAAATAGAAAAAAGGGAAAAAATGTATAACTACAGAAATCAACAGTCATTCAACATGTTTTTTCTTCCTCCATTTAAGATAATGTGTTGGTGAAAGTTAGTTTTTAAAGGTTCAATTATAGTATTGGTACATACAGTATGTGTTTAGGCCTTCTATATATTATGCATTGTTTATTTTACTAATATTTTAACCTCAACTTGCACATTATGCTATTTTGAAACTGCTGATTGGCCTTGACTTATTCTCCTCTAAATTTCCTGAACACTATTTTTGATAGGGGAGAGTGGGGTAATGTGAGACATCGGGTAATGTGAGACACCCCCTGTATCTCGACAAAGGAACACATTTGTGGTTATGTGACAATTATGTTTTCAAGCCCCTCACATTTCCCCTTGGCCATGAAGGAGAGGACCTCATGGTGCTGTGCTAAGCATGTTTTTTTCACAAAAATATATTTTTTGCATATAAAAGTAAATTTTCTTGCGGTCAACTTAATCAACTGTTGTGCCAAAGCAAACTGATTCAGGTAGAAAAACTTATATCATACATGTTGATGAACTATCAACATATAAAACCATGTGATGATGCAAGCTGAAGAGTAGCCTGAATTGCTAAGAGTGATCATTTTTTTCTAAAATGTAGTGGTGAGGTAAAGTGAGACAAATGCTTTGGGGTAAAGTGAGACATAAGGCACAAGTTAAATTTAGTCTTAAACATATTTTAATGTAATATTACATTACATATGTTTTATTTTTAATGTCATAAACATTGTAGAAAAGCCATCATGCCTAGGCAAAACACCAGGAAGACAACCTCTGGGGCAAAACACCCCTCGAGGAGAATGATGTGGCACATGTTCCTAAAAGTGATGTGGTAAAGAAGCTGCCTCAACCTAAAAGGCCTGGAGAGATGGAGAGAGCATCTCCTCATCTTTCCCTGTAACCTTCAGGGCTGGAATGTAGAGTAGGCCTAGTTGTAGAGTATAACAGTAGGCTGATGTTCTAATACAGGTGGGTCTAGTCCTGTGTTCTGAGTCCCAGGCTGTTCTAGCTGGTTCTGATTGTGCTTTGCTCTGACCTCCAGACACTAGCTGGCTCTAAGGGTGCGTTCACACTTGTAGTTCGGTTCATTTGGTTTATTTGGTCCGGACCAAAGAAGAAAAAAAAAACATTTAGTCCCGGTCCAATTAGCGTTCAGATTGGCAATTTTATCACCAAACCAAAAGATACCGAACCTTGAGTTCATTACGTTCAATACATTCACAACGTGATTGGTCAGATTTTATGATGTATTGCCTATTTTGAATTGGAACTTAAAGGTACAATCTGTAAGATATTCACAGTAAAATATCCAAAAACCACTAGGCTAGTGTTATATATTTTGTCCAGCTGATGACTAACAATATCTCTAATGTTTTCAACTCCTTGTAAATCATGAGAAAATTCCCATTCTAAACAGTGACACGGGGCAGTGCAGTCGCCTGTCAATGACGTTGGTTACCCTTTGTTACCGCCTTTACTGACGTAGAAACCACATGACAACAGTGTCGTGGACAAATGCGGAAGTAGTGTCTAGCGTCCAGAAAACCACTAGCTTGCTTCAAGCTGTTCCTTATTTACTTCTTGCACGTTTTATGGTGGATTGTGTTACTTATTTATGGAACATAATTACTGTTTACCATCTGCCGCTGGTTCTGTCGACAAGGACAGCTCCCGTAAACTTCATACTCATGACCGGAAAAGCGGAAGCGGCGCCGGTGACTGTGTCATAATAAAAGTCCCGCTGCTCGTGAGGCGTGTGTTGATCAATCGCTCCAGCTCCTCGTTCAGCTCCACAACACTCGCTCCTGCTCTGCTTCACACTACAGTAACGTTAATAATCGCATCCATGAACATGAGTTCTTCCCGACTCCAATCCCTATTCTTTTGCACCGTCCGTTGAGATGGAGACCACATGTCCCAAGTTTCTGCTCTAAAACTTGGAGCCATCAAACTACGCCTTTGTTTTGAATAGGCTTCTAGCGACCTCTAGCGGAAAAAAATATTACAGATTGTACCTTTAACAAACATCCAAAACAATGCTGTGTGCTGAGGTAAATGCGCTTTTTGTGTGTGCGTAGCCTGCATGTGATGGTATTTTGACCAGCTGGGAACTCATGAAGAGCTCATAAAATGTGTAAAGTAGTCAAAATAGCGGCGGGAATCCATCCGTTACACACACAAACGAGACGCGCGTCTGATGCCTGTGATGGGCAAACTTGCGACTATGACAAGAAAAACCAACATGCGTGAGGATTCTATCCTTTTTAGAGTTTCTTTTTAGGCAGCGTTCACATATGTTCAAATGAACCGCGCTAACTGAGCAATCGCACCAGGGTTTGTTTTAATCGAACCAAACATGACAAGTGTGAACGCACCCTAAGGGTCCTGTGTTCTGACACCCAGACTGTGTTCTAATCTAACTGGTTCTATCTGTCATTTATGTTAATTAAAATATTTTGAATTATATTATGTTGTATTTGATTTTGTTCAAAGTTACTTTCAAGTGTTTAGGAAAAAAGTGCTTAATTGACCAATCCCCATGATTTTGTTACTAGTCCGACATTAGTTCTGGAATGTGTGGTTGTCAGACTAGCTGTCAGGATTCAAACGGTTACAACAAGTGTTGTTATGGTAGTTTCACAGTGGAAAAAGTAAGTGGATCAGTTTACCCCCAGCTGGTTCACTTTACCCCCTTGATTTTTGTGGTCTGTCTCAGTTTACCCCTAAACTGGGGTAAAGTGAGACACAAGATGACTTTTTTAAAAACAATCATATTTTCATGGATCTTCATCCTGAATACATTCTGATCATTTCCATGGCTAGGAAACATCCTGAATTAATGGGAAAGGTGTACATTTTACTGATATATCATTTTAGCTCGCTTAGAGGGGAGCAAATGTAAAAAATGTCCCACTTTACCCCACTCTCCCCTATGTACATTTTATGTTTTTCCAAATCGAGCTGCAAATGCGTAGCTTTGTGTGTGTGTGTGTGTGTGTGTGTGTGTGTGTGTGTGTGTGTGTGCGCGCGACGCAGATTCAAATTTGCCGCCGATTACTTTTCCGTTAGTCCCGCCCACAACAGTTCCCGGTCAGGGGTGCGTTTCCCGAAGCGAACTATGGTCGCAAGTTCGGTCGTTACCAATAGAGTTCAATGGGACTTACGACCATGGTTCACCAACGATGCTTTCGGGAAACTCACCCCTGAGCCGTACAGTGATGGAAGGGCGAGCGCCGCGGGTAATTTGAATTTATTTCAGGCTATGCTTGTGGGTCGTGAGATTAACAGTAGTGTAAAGCAATCGTAAAGAGCAGTCTGACTGGGCAGGAGAATTTATTTGAACACATCCGTCTATCCATTCTTCGGAACAGTGTGAGGAAAAACGAAAAACTAACGTCCTTTCAGCGAGAAGACCACAGCGGACATCATACCAACCGATCACTGGCTGAGGTAAGAGTTAAATTCTACATGTGTGTGATATTTTATATCTTGTGGCTACACATTTATATTGTTTATAGTTTTGAAAAAGCTAATGTTAGTATTTCTAAACGGTGTTCAGACACATAACTTAAGGTAACTGCCGTTGAAAGCAAAACTGCAGCAGGTATCTTTCAATTTTCCATCTGTTTTAAACCAAGAAAGATTAGTTATTTATAAAGTCCAATCAAGTGTTTATGTCTTCGTTCAGATGTGGTAGTATTTCAATTTGCAGCCTGCCCTGTACAACTCATACTACAGGCAAAATGAAAGCAGATGAGAGTACAATATGAACAACATTATAAATTAAATATTCTGAGCGCATCTGCTTGCAAACACGAGTAGTATGCATATATTAGTGTTATAATAAATACTAATAATAGAAAAAATATTACATGACCTGAGTAAATTGTCAATACTGAATCATAAGATACATTGGATAGTTGGATATAAAAATTCCAGACCAAAGAAGGTTGAGGCTCTGCATTGTCTCAGTAAAACATATGCTGGCATGTTTGAATTAATGTAATAGCCAACTAATTTTTATTTCTTTATGATTTCAGGTCATGTGGAAAGACTGGAGATCTACAGCAGCATTGCAGTCCAGGTGTGGAAAGATTACTATTCTTATACAACAAATTCTTTGTTTACATCTTTTCATTCTGCTGTTCTGTACAATATTTTTTGTTGTAATTGTAACTAGAATCATTCAGAAACATGGCTTTTCCTATCACTGCTATCCTGACACACATCTCTACTTTTCATTCCAGCCAGATGATCAACCAGTAGCTGCTCGCATCTCAGCCTGCTTGATGGAAATTTCCGACTTTCACCTGGATGACCTTTACCTTCAACTCCACCTTGCCAAGTCAGAAGTTCTTGTGGTTTCAGCCACCCATCCTTTGTGTTATAATCAATCAGTTAAACTTCACAGACTACAGTGCTGGAACTGCCCGATCTTGCAGATTTGCCCAGTACAACATTGGGAAGACCAGGCCATTCCTATCGGAAAATGCTACACAACAGAACAACAACTGGCTCTGCAAGCCTGTACCTATACACCCTCCAGACGCTTGTGCTCTGAAAGTGAACAGCATCTTGTGGTGCCATCCCAAAGGGGCACAAACCCACTTTAACTGATCTTTACCTGGACTGTCCCATGCTGGTGGAATAACCTGACTAACTCAAACCATTTTCAAGAGATTGCTAAAGATGCATTTTTTTGTGTGTGAACAATTGTCCTGATGATACTATCTGATTAACTGAAAAAAATAATTTCTATGCATACTGTGCTAGACTAACTGGAAGTTGTCATTGTACTTATTGTTGCATCCATTCCCAGGTGAAAAAAAGTACATTTCTGTAATATACTTAAAGTGCTCTTTTTTCATGCACTAATTTTGTACTTAATATACTAAAAATTAATCTTTAGTACTTCTTAAGATCATCTTATGAACATCTAAGTGTACTCAACTGTGCTATTTTGAGACACCATTAAATATGAACTAAAATGTGCTTTTAATATACTATCTGTATTTAAAAATATATTTAATTACCACTTGTAGTACACTATGGATTCAAATGTACTATAAGTGGCATCTAAATACATTTTTTTTAAATACAGAGATAGTATATTAAAAGCACATTTTAGTTTATATTCATACTGTCTCAAAATAGCACAGTCAAGTACACTTAGATGTTCTTAAGATTATCTTAAGTACTAAAGATGATTTTTTTAGTATATTAAAAAACAAAATTAGTGCACGAAAATAGAGCACTTTAAGTATATTACAGAAATGTACTTTTTTTTCACCTGGGTTGTACTCCTTGTAGTCACTTTGGATAAAATGTAATCATATGTATAAAATAACAGCAATATTACAGTATAAAAGTATACAGAAATTGTCTTTTAATGTAGATGTTCTATATACTAAGCTTGTATTTCCTATAATTTAAGTAACTTGACATACAATGTCTTACATACAATGACTAATACCGTGCATGTGCATGTTCCTTTGATTAAATGTATTCGGTACTATATTTTGTTAATTTAACAGAAATTGGTCATAAAGGTTTTTATTTTTATGCGTTTCTAAGTAATTCATTTATAGACTGATTGAAGTTGTGAGTGGTTCTGTAAAAATAAAAATTAATACTGTAAAATGCAAACATTTGTTTTTGAATTTATGTGCTAATTGCATTTTTATAAATAAGTTATTAGTTATTGTACATGGAAAAATCTATATTTTAAAAGTAAATAACTGTAGATTGACAGAGCAGCTTGATAAAATAACTCATAAAAACCTTCAATTTGCAGAGATTAACCTGAAAGTTAGTCGTTTTCTATGTAATCTGACATAAATTATCAGTTTTTCCACGGTTTAATAAATTATTATCAACAGTAATATTGTCACGGAGACGAACCCCGTGATCCCCTCCGCTGGCCAGCAGAGGGCTCCATCTCCGGAATACTGACATTCATGCATCCACTCACTCACTTACACTGACGCGCACTACATTTCCCATCAGCCCCATACCTTGGACTCTGATCATCCGCCAGCTGCAGCTGGTTAGGACTACCATTTAAGCTGCCAGTTCACACAGACTGACGCGAAGTCTTGATCATTGCCCCGGCTGTCATTACTAAGCGTTATTTCCCAGTTTGCCTACCTGTTGCCATTCTTGTCTGTTTACCGTTTACTGTCTCTCCGCTGCCTGCCTATTGACCCCCGCCTGTTTACCTGGACTGTGATACTTGCCTGTTACCCTGACTTCCTGCCTGTCTCTGACCACGATATTGTCTGTTCTCCGTTGCTCTTGTTTGCTGTTTCTGACCATCGCCTGTACGACCCTGTATACTTCATTAAAGCTTGCAAATGGATCCTATGTCGAGTGATCAGTCACAACAAATATACTGTAATTTAATGAATTTTGACTGTAAAGTCTGTTCTGTATTTTTACAGTTTTTGCATGTAATTTTGTGAAATGGTTATTTGCTGTAATTTAATGGGATTTCTCTGGAAACTCTGCTGCCAGACTTTTTACCGTTTTTTTTTTACAGGATTTTTTTTTACAGTGTATCTCTGGAATACAGTCAGGACACTTTCCAAAGGGGAAATTTAAACTGCATTGCATAGATAAGATATCTCCGGAAGGGGGATTAGGGCTGTGTGGCGCAGTTTGAGGTGTTTTGGCAAAAGGGGAGATTGAAACTTTGTTTATCATTTCGAAGTGCCTTAACAGGTAGCAGTCCTGTTGTGTGAGGAAGATCCATTCTGATCCGCTCTGATGGATAGATCCGTTTGGATCCACTCTGACGGACGACAACAACAACAACAACAAACTCCCTAAGACTTCCTAGCTCATCCATCCAGATAGCAAAATTCTCTGTTTTTACTGTTATTTCTATTCCTTATGTTCTATTTTTATTATTCTTCTTTATGTAAAGCACTTTGAATTACCATTTTGTATGAAATGTGCTATACAAATAAAACTGCCTTGCCTTGCCTTGCCTTATAGTGGTAATTAATGTCTTTTTTATTTTTAAATAAAAGTGTTTTTTATCAAATGTTGGAATTCCTACATCTTGAAATATTTGGTTTTAAAAATGGGGACAATCTCAGAAGGATGAACACAATGTTTTTAGTCATCACATTAAAAATAACATTTGAGGTTCTGGAGAAATGTTGTGTGTGTGTCTAATTACAGACACCATGCTTCTTATTCAAATGTTCTCATTAACTTCATCTTTATTGCAATCAATAAAACTTAACTGGCAAATTAGGTAAGTGTGATGACTGCATTAAAATATAAATACAGCAATAAAAACTCAACCATTGATGGTTTTGTATCGATGTACAGCGAGTACAGAATAACAGTTCACTGGAAATGACCAAGCTGGCTTAAAGAAAACCAGGAAGTAACCATGCATATGGTCAATTCAATTTATCATGAACCAGGGGAAAAAACAGTCTAAATAATTGTCTGTTTTCTTACTCGTAGGGGATTGTGAGGCAGTCCTTCCAGCATTCCATAACTGTGCGGATAATCTCCAGATTGTTGCGGAAAACTGCCCGTTTGGTGTGGAAACAGTTCTTAACCAGAAATCTAAGAAGCCTATTGGCCAAAACTTCATCTCTTGTGCTACCCTAAATGGTGAGAGAGATAAGGGAAAGAGACAATTATCTAGATTAAAAAGTATGCAACACTCCTACACAATTTTTATACATGTTTTTCTTTGCAAAAAAGCACATGTACACACATACAGACAGATTGTGTGTCAATCTGCGAGTTAAAAACAAAAAGAAAAAAAACACTTACTTTTGGCGTGGTCACACTGGCCCATGACAGGACAGTCACCACAATGTCCACTACCATAAAGTGAATGCCCTCTCCTCCATTGCTACTGGAAACCACCAGCTGCACCAGTGGGCCCAGCCAATGCTTCGCATACGGACGAAATATCTGGACATAAAGTGTACAATAAAAGCAATACATATACAACAAATCAATAAATCCAGAGATATGAAAATGCTGAAGCAGTACCTCTTCTGTATTGATGATAAGTTTGGCTATGAAGAGTCTTATGTTCAGAGAGGTGGATGGATTGTCCAGCTTCCCCTGCAGGAACTTCATCCAGGGAGGAAGGTCACTAGGTGTCACACCCTAAAACAAAACACAGCACATATCAGAGAGTGTTCTAACTCAAAATCTAGGCAAAACTGTCCATGTCCATGAGGTCATGCTGAGACTGACCTCCTCTGCATTGGGGGTGATGTTGTTCCTTTGCATGTGGCGCAGCAGAGCCGTCATACTGGCCATACACTCATGCTGATTCAGCTCATCCATCTCCAGCTCCACAGTCTCATCTTGAGACACAACCTCCTTACCCTCCTAATAATGCAGACAGTTATTCACAAAAATATTTTTTATATAATCTCAGAGATAATATTCTGAAATGTATGACCTCTGCTTTACAGAAATCTCTAAAGTCTCCTGAGACGTACTCGATTCCTGCTGGAGCTGCCCTCGTCTGAAGGACTCTGGGAGTTGTAGGAGAAGCTCTGAACTCCAGTGGAGAAGTCAAACTGGCTTATCTCCTCACTGAGACTGCTGTCTGCCATGTAGGACTGGGAGGAGAGGTATACAGGTGCATCTGAAAAAGAACAAGCATTTTAAGAGTGCCTTGTGAATTTACTCTAAAAGCAACCTTCACTGTTTCCTACAAGAAATATGCATGATGACAACAACAACTTTTTCATGAATACTAGTGGATGGAATTTATCTTTGTAAACATAGTTGTTAACAAGCTTGTGGATCTCAGACAACTCACCTCCGTTTTCTCCACTCACTTCTTTCCAGATCGTGACATGTTTCTTCTTCTTCTCAATAGGGACCTATAAACGCAAGGAAACATGATACCAAACCACACAAAACAAGTAGAAATATCATATAATATGTTTAAAAGCTTTACTTACATCAATCTCTATAGGAAAGTTGTACACCTTTTGTGTATCAATGAGATTGTCAAATATGAACTGATTCTGGAAAATATCAAATGACAAAATTCATTGACAAAATCAGAAAAAGTTATCCTTCTATCAGAGAGAGGACACACTTAAAGTTATGAGTCTGTCTCACTAGGAATGTGTGTGTGTGCCTTTCTTATGTAACACAGTGACCAACAGAAAGTCATTTATAGCAGTTTGATAATCTAGGCTTCTATGAATGTGAACAAATACCATAAAGTAATAAATAGTGAAAATGGAAAAACTGTCACATAGACATTGTATTATGAACACTGCTTGTACACAATAAGCATCAAGGGGGTTTTTTGCACAGTAACAGACCTTGTCAGGTCTCTCAGTGAAGAGAAAGCCTTGATAGAATTTGGTCTCGTTGAAGCTGCAGCTGATCAGGCGCGATGGCACAGTTATAAGCGGCACAGTGATACCGTCTCCTCAGCTGCAGCTGATCCGTCTCTCCTGCCATGTTCTCAGTGAAGGCCTCAAAACAAAATCTGACATATACTGTATTGATTAGGATCAGAAATTAAAACTAAATCTACTTCAACATCATTTTTGCACAGTTTGCTCCAGAATTCCTGAGACTGAAGAGATTCAGTTGCAAGGGAAAGTGGACGTTAACGTAAAACACAGATAAAATGTAAAATGTGACCCAAGATTGAGTCCCGGCTCATGGTCCTGTCCCAATCTTGTGCCTCTTTCTCCTCCCCCTCCCCTATAAATACCCAAAAATATAACTTAAAGGTGCCCAAGAACATGTTTTCAAAAGATGTAATATAAGGACTAAGGTGTCCCCTGAATGTGTCTGTGAAGTTTCAGCTCAAAATACCCCATAGATTTTTTTAATTAATTTTTTTAACTGCCTATTTTGGGGCATCATTATAAACGGGCCGATTTATGCTGCAGCCCCTTTAAATCTCGTGCTCCACGCCCCAAGAGCTCGCGCTTGCCTTAAACAGCTATGAACAAAGTTCACACAGCTAATATAACCCTCAAAATGGATCTTTACAAAGTGTTCGTCATGCAGCATGTCTAATCGCGTAAGTATAGTATTTATTTGGATGTTTACATTTGATTCTGAATGAGTTTGAGGCTGTGCTCCGTGGCTAACGGCTAATGCTACACTGTTGGAGAGATTTATAAAGAATGAAGTTGTGTTTATGAATTATACAGACTGCAAGTGTTTAAAAATGAAAATAGCGACGGCTCTTGTCTCCGTGAATACAGTAAGAAACAATGGTAACTTTAACCACATTTAACAGTACATTAGCAACATGCTAACGAAACATTTAGAAAGACAGTTTACAAATATCACTAAAAATATCATGATATCATGGATCATGTCAGTTATTATTGCTCCTTCTGCCATTTTTCGCTGTTGTTCTTGCTTGCTTACCTAGTCTGATGATTCAGCTGTGCACAGATCCAGACGTTAATACTGGCTGCCCTTGTCTAATGCCTTGAACATGAGCTGGCATATGCAAATATTGGGGGCGTACATATTAATGATCCCGACTGTTACGTAACAGTCGGTGTTATGTTGAGATTCGCCTGTTCTTCGGAGGTCTTTTAAACAAATGAGATTTATATAAGAAGGAGGAAACGATGGGGTTTGAGACTCACTGTATGTCATTTCCATGTACTGAACTCTTGTTATTCAACTATGCCGAGGTAAACTCAATTTTTCATTCGAGGGCACCTATAAAAGAAACATACTACATAAATAAGAATGGTCAGTTTTGATTTCATGGTGACTTTAACCCTTTCCTGCATGAATTATGATAACCTCCGTCAGAATTTTTTTCCTATGTGTTTTTATTGCTCTTAGCGCATGAAAAACAAGATTAGAAATGAGTAGTGTAGAGGCTGATGTGCAACTATGCCATCAAAACCCATGCATATGCAAGAAATGCTTTTTGAAATAGCTGTCCACTGTAGTGACACTGTATGTGTGAAAGGGTTAAGAACGTTTATAAGTAATAAAACTGTGTACCAGTCTTAGGAATTCTCTAGAAAACTATCCCTTTAGTAACATAAAAAGGGCACAAAAGTGTTAACAACACTGAATCAGCTGACCACATATATATATATATATATATATATATATATATATATATATATATATATATATATATATATATATATATATATATATATATTATAATATCTGCTGTTAAAGGTAAACAGAGACAAATGTGTCATATCATTCTGCTTACTTGAGGAGGTTTTTGCAAAGTTCATTGCCTTCTGCATTGCCTGTGCCACAGAAGGCCTGGTTGATAGCTGAGTTTTTAGAATAGACTTCCTCTTTAGGCAGACGAGAGTATAAAACTTCCAACAGCTTACAACAGCCAATCTTCATCATGATCTGACTCTCAAACACTGACTCAACAGACTGGAGGACAGATGACAGGAAAGACACAACAGCAGCGTGACTGAGTGAAAACACAAAAACAGGTGCAATGAAAATAGCGTATGAGAATGACGGGGGAGAGAAGAATTTGTTGAATAAAGTCTTTTTTTTTGTGCACAAAAAGTATTCTCATCTCTTCAAAACACTGCTTCAGGAAGCAACGGAGCATAATGAATCAGCATATCGAATCATGATTTGGATCACCAAAACTGCTGAAATCATGTGACTTTGGCGCTCCGAACCGTGATTCGACACACTGATTCATCTGTGCTCTGAATCTTCCTGAAGCAGTGTTTTGAAATCACCCATCACTAAATAAGTCGTTATTTTGGTTTTTTTTGGTGCACCAAAAATATTCTGGTGGCTTTATAATATTAATATTGAACCACTGTACTCACATGAACTGATTTAAATATGTTTTTAGTACATTAATGGATCTTGAGAGAGGAAATGTCATTGCTCAGGCTTCACTGAGCCATCGGATTTCATCAAAAATATCTTAATTTGTGTTCTGAAGATGAACGAAGGTCTTACAGGTGTGGAACGACATGAGGGTGAGAAATAAATGACATTATTTTCATTTTTGGGTGAACTAACCCTTTTACTACAACTCTTGCTTTTTATTATACAAATGTGTCACTAAATATGTACAAATGTATAAAACTGATCTAAGATCAATTAAAAACCATATAGACAGGTTCATGGGCTAACAGAGATCAATGCTCCCTAGCAGCAAACAATTAGAATTTTGTAACATTTTAAAACAGTTATGAGGTAGCGACGCCTTAGGCAGTTTGATACATGCTCTGAATCAAAGTACAGTATACTCACCTTAGTAAAGCGTGCCTGTAGAGTAGTCATGATATCAGCAATATTAGTGATGAAGAACTGAGAGAGTGCCTGAGGGCTGCAGTAAGAGGCTAGTATTAACAGGACTCTGTCTATAAGACCCTCGAGCATGGAGTTTGAAGGAACATCTTTGGCTTGAAATGACTGGTAGATAGAGCTGAGGAGAAGAACCTGTCTTTCCAACTGGGACCTGACAAAGAGAAATAATATGCAACAAATGCATATTAGAAATGAATCTAAGAACTGTAAATATAGACACATAAACAGGAAATGTTTTGAACTTACTGGTGAGCAATATTTTGAAAGCAGGTCTGAAAAAGCTCCTCCATGATATGTTTTTTGTCCTGGCACAGAACTCTAGCCATGAGTTTCAATAACATAGGACTCTGAGACAGATGCAGGGCCTCTAAAAACTGACATTATCAAAATGAAGGAATAATTATTATCATTTAACATAAAAGATACTTTTTTTGTAGTTCTCCCTGTTCACTCCAGTTTTACCTTTTTTTTTTTAAAAAAAAGGGTCAAAATGTTGCAAAAATATTGTTTAATTTACTGATTAAGGCATAATTAAATTGAAAAATTGAAACATAGTATCCATAGTCTTTGGAGTAGATAACATGCAAATATAATAAACATTTTTTACCCTAGCTTGTAAAATAAAATAGTAATAATAATAAAAATATTTGGATAGAAGAAAGTCAGATAATACAGGTGCTGGTCATATAATTAGAATATCGTGAAAAAGTTCTTTTTTTTATTGTAAATTATTTAAAAAAATGAAACTTTCATATATATTCTAGATTCCCTACATGTAAAGTAAAACATTTCAAAAGTTTTTTTTTTAATTTGTTGATTAGAGCGTACAGCTCATGAAAGTCCAAAATCCAGTATCTCAAAATATTAGAATATTTACATTTGAGTTTCATTAAATGACCATCCCTACAGTATAAATTCCGGGTATCTCTTGTTCTTTGAAACCACACTAATGGGGAAGCTGACTTGGCAATGGTCCAGGAGACAATCATTGACACCCTCCACAAAGTCACAGATGGTCATTACTGAATGTGGTGGCTGTTTACAGAGTGATGTATCAAAGCATATTAAATGCAAAGTTGACTAGAAGGTAGAAATTGGGTAGGCAAAGGTGCACAAGCAACAGGGATGACCACAAGCTTGAGAATACTGTCAAGTAAAGCCGATTCAAACACTTGGGAGAGCTTCACAATGAGTCAAATGAAGCCGGAGTCAGCGCATCAAGAGCCACCACACTCAGACATCTTCAGGAGAAAGACTACCAAGCCACTTCTGAAACAGAAACAACGTCAGAAGCTTCTTACCTGGACTAAGGAGAAAAAGAACTGGACAGTGAACAGTGGTCGAAAGTCCTCTTTTCAGATAAAAGTAAATTTTGCATTTCATGTTGAAATCATGGTCCCAGAGTCTGAAGGAAGACTGGAGAGGCACAGAATCCAAGCTGCTTGAAGTCTAGTGTGAAGTTTCTGAAGTCAGTAATGATTTGGGGGGCCGTGACATCTGCTGGTGTTGGTCCATTGTGTTTTATCAAGTGCAAAGTCAATGCAGCCATCTTCCAGGAGATTTTGGAGCACTTTATGCTTCCATCTGCTGACAAGCTTTATGGAGATGCTGATTTCCTTTTCCAGCAGGACTTTAGCACCTGCCCACAGTGCAAAAAACAGTTCCAAGTGGTTTGCTGACCATGATATTACTGTACTTTATTGGCCAGCCAACATGCCTGACCCCTGAATCTATGGGATATTTTCAAGAGAAAGATGAGAAACAGTTGATACAGATGATCTGAAGGCTCAATAGTGCCTCAGCAGTGCCACAGGCTGATCACTTCCATGACACACTTCACTGATGCTGTAATTTGTGCTAGGAGCAAGTCATTTGCTGTAATATGTGCTGCCGACCAAGTACTGAGTGTACAAATGAACATACTTTAAAGAACTTGAACTTTTCTGTTTTGAAAATCCATTTTTTGATTGATCTTAGGAAATATTCTAATATTTTGAGATACTGGATTTTGGACTTTCATGAGCTGTACGCTCTAATCATCAAAATTAAAAAAAAAAAAAAAAAAACTTTTGAAATGTTTTACTTTACATGTAGGGAATCTAGAATATATGAAAGTTTCATTTTTAAAAATAATTTACAATAAAAAAAATTAACTTTTTGATGATATTTTAATTATATGACCAGCACCTGTATAACAAATATTTAAGAAACTAAATGAAATGATGCAATATAGTCTTGGGTACAGGACCTATGTTATTTAATAAAGATGAGTTATTATATTATCGTAGCAATATGATTTTAAAGAAGGCAAGAATCCCCAGTTTTAAATGATTGGTTAGAGTTAGTTTCCAAAGTACGTTCAATGGAAATTATGAAGAGATGAAACAGATGAAATTAGAAGCAAAAGAATACTTTTTGAAAAGATATGGGCACCTCTGAAATTAAAGAATGTAATTAAACTAAAAAGGACTCTCCAGTTTAAAGGGTTAGTTCACCTAAAAATGAAAATTTGATGTTTATCTGCTTACCCCCAGCGCATCCAAGATGTAGGTGACTTTGTTTCTTCAGTAGAACACAAATGATGATTTTTTAACTCCAACCGTTGCCGTCTGTCAGTCGTATAATGCGTGTCAATGGGAACTTCGTCTATAAGAGTAAAAAAACATGCACAGACAAATCCAAATTAAACCCTGCGGCTCGTGACGACACACTGATGTGCTAAGACACGAAACGATCGGTTTGTGCGAGAAACCAAACAGTATTTATATCATTTTTTTACCTCTAATACACCTATGTCCAACTGCGTTCAGCACTCGCTTAGTGAGGTCTGATCGCGCTCTGACAGCAGCAGTGATCTCTCGCGCATATACTTCAATGAGTGCTAGACATCACTTCCGTTGTCAGACCTCACTAAGTGAATGCAGAACGCAGTTGGACATAGTGGTGTATTAGAGGTAAAAACTGATATAAATACTGTTCGGTTTCTCGCACAAACCGATCGTTTCGTGTCTCAGGACATCAGTGTGTCGTCACGAGCCGCAGGGTTTAATTTGGATTTGTCTGTGCATGTTTTTTGACTCTTATAGACAAAATTCCCATTGACACGCATTATACGGCTGACAGACAGCGATGGTTGGAGTTAAAAATCATCATTTGTGTTCTACTGAAGAAACACCTACATCTGGGATGCGCTGGGAGTAAGTAGATAAACATCACATTTTCATTTTTGGGTGAACTATCCCTTTAAGCATCTCACTTTGTGAATGCAGTCCATGTAGTTGTTGCACTCAAGTGATCCACGAGGCAATTCATTTGACTGCATAGGGAAATGTGTGGCCATAAACGTCTCCAGAGCACTCCTGAGCTTCTCCAGCTGCATGCTGGGTAATGCAGTGAAGAAGGGCAGAATGATCAGAGCCTGGCTCTAATCATAGAGAGAAAGATATGAAGAAATTAATATAGACTACTCCATAGGCCAAATGCCATAAACATGCACTAAAATTTCCAGATTTAGCATTGGTCTGTACCATATTACACAGTGTCCAAGTAAATTTTTGTCACTACAAGACTATAATATATAACCGGTGCAGATTGTGGTGCATATTTGCAAAGTACAGAGTTTTTAATGTGTGTGACAAAAATTGAAAAAGATTACCTTGTGATTTAATGGCATAGGCCTAGATTTATCTCTAAGAAGAGCTGTGAAAGTGGTGAACACAGCACTGAATGCTGGGTGATCTGCATTGAAACATACAGAGGAATTGATCTGCAGGAAAAAAAAATAATCTTAAAACCTACTCCAGAAACTTCCATTCATGTAACCATTTTAGCTCTTCACAATGCACAGAAAATAAAGTAAAATTGAGTATGTAGTACCTGGAGCACTTTGGCGAGTAATGACAGGACTGAAGTTTTGTTCTCTGGTGAGGCTGCAGGACCGTCCCACCATGGCCTGAGTAAATCCCAATCCTTGAGCACCTGTTCAGCCAACCGTGAGCCTTGGGACTTTCTGACAGAACGCTCACGGAAACTATGATCCAACATGCTGTTCAGCAAAACACTAACCTAAAAAGACAGTCGAACAGAAAAACTTTTCCAATCTCAGTTCTTATGGAGAAAATGGTCAGACAGTTCTATTCACCTCTCACACATTACTGTCGTGGATAAACTTTGTCAAATAGATACAGCCGTGCGGTTTTCTCGGAGCCAAAGTCAGACTTCATCCCATTCTGTCTTGGGGGTGTTAGGTGACTTTAAACCATCCATGTTTCACGGTTCTTTTCTGTTTCTGCAGAATTCCATGGGCCCTATTTATATAGGGTATGAGCTGGAATGCTCCGCACATGTGACCCGAAATCAGAGTTCAAAACTGACCCTCACAAATTCAAATATGTCGTGTCAAAGTTCAAAATCATCAATCATCAATTCATCCCCCAAAAAGACACCCAAAGGGCAATAGGTCAACATCGCTATTTCAAATGTCAAAGGTCATATCGATAACCCAAGGACAGGGGTTAACCATGGGGGGTGGGGAAAATGTCAAAGGTCAGATGTCAAAGTCATCAATTATTTTTGACACAACGTGTAGTATAGACACTACTCAGCTGCAATAATAACCCTTTCAATTCTATAATTTGACGAAGTGTTTTATTCATATCAGACACACATTGTGTATGAAACAAAGTTTACTCTATTCTTCTCAAAGCTCACCGGCCACATACTTTTATGTATTTCGGGGAAAATTGTGTAAATCCGACAGCTCTGAATTGCGGTGCAAACTCATCACGCGACAAAACACATTCACTTCCACATTGTACAATGGGAATATATCATCTAATTCATGATATAGTTTACAAGTTTGTGAATATTTTGAATAAAAAAGGAAAAATGATATAAACGCGATGCCTACATATCTGTCAGCTGCATGACGCGTCTCCAAGGAATTAAAATGTTCTAAAATAACGGTCACCTTAAACTCACACTAGGGGCTCAGCTAGAATATAGACCCCCAAAAATATAGATAAATTACAATATAGATTTAGTTTGCATTTACATAACAATTTACAAAGGCTTACAATGCTTTTAAGAAACATAGTCCAGTCTAGCTGGACACCTCACCATGCTGGGGTTCTGGTTGGCTGCAGCCAGCAGCAGTGGCACTGTGCACTCCACACTGCGGAGTAACTCCGTATTGAGAGATGTCTGGAAGAGGCTGTAGAAGTATTCTCCGTGAGAGAAGCTGAGGAAGTGAGGATTCAGACTGCCAGAGAGCGGGACGGAGAGTGGAATGGTGTTCAGCAAAAGGTGAACCGTCTGTTCACTCTGAGATGTTTATGGAAACAAAGACCGGTTTCAAGATTTGATTCATTTTACAGATGCATACTAAAACATGAACGTTTTGCAATCTTCAGTGTATTATGACTAGTACATTCTAAGACTAGAATTTTTAGACACTGCACATTAAACGGAACAGACCCGGTTCGTTTGGGCATGATCAGTCGTCACAACCAAATTACACTCATAATCGGCCCGACAGTCATGTGGTGTGCTCCCACCTTTAGTCCTTCCCTGTAATTTAAAGCACTTGCCTGATTACCCAAACAGAACGCCAACTGCACAAGTCTGTCAGCCAACTTCCTGCTGCCAACATCCATGGAGGGCAGAGACTTCCTGTCGTTTCCAGGAGCTATGCTTTTATACACACTGGTGAGAAGTTTGAAGCCCAGAGAGCGACCGTAACCAGCATCCTACAGAGAAACCATGAACATCCCAACCTAAAAGTTAACCATTTCGTAGACTGAACAGAATTACAAAAGCATTCATGTGATCAGTGTAGTGTGTACCTGACCGTGCAGAACAGAGCTGAGCAGCCCAGACTGGTGGAGCTGCTTACAGGCTGAGAGTAACAGACGCACGCTAGCATGACTGTCTCTGCTGCCCGCCTCATACAGATCAATAGCACACAACTCCTCCACACTGTCCAGAACAAACAAGACATAAACCAACAAGTGCATAACTATATACTTAATAAATCAGTTCATCTGAGAATTTCATCAACAATATTTCAAAACACTGTAACTGTCACTGCAAGCCTTTCTACAATTTTACGTTGAGACGATAGGAAAAAGGAGGGGTAATGGAATCAGGAACAAAATAGGAACTGGATTTAAACTTTTGAGCACCACTGCACAACGTGTCAAGTAACAGAACTTTATAACTATAAATACTCTGCTGAAACCAACTACAATGAACAGACCTCTGTACAGTTATTCTCTTCCTTATGCTGCTCTCCAGTTGTGTCCTGTAAGGCGTTGATGACAAAACTTTAAGCAAAGGAGTGCACACTTCTGGCAGCTGAGTTATCACTTCTAGATCTGCCATGTTGAACCCAATAGAAGAGGGCTCACACACCGTCAGCACCACCAGTGTGAAGAAGGAAGAGTTGAAAACATCCTCCTCCATTAACTAAAGAAAAAGTGAAATTCTTTTACTTTGTAGATTCTGGTAGGTTCACTAGAGCGTTCAGCTTTTAGAACAAATGTAAATAAAATAATATTTGGATTTTTTTTTTTCAATTTATTATGTTTCCCCTGAAATATACAAGCAGCAAAAAATCACACCTTCCAGAGATCCTGTGGACATTTCTTTAGCACCATGGTGGAGAACTCCAGCATTCGGACAATGATGGAGCACTTGCTGTAGTTGTATTGCTCCGTCTCACGAGGGCTGAAGTGTGACTGACCTGCATTGCCTGTTCTGAAGCAAGCTCTGGCTGCATGAACGTCCTGCATGGACAGCTCTGTAAGGAAGAAACGGACAGCTGGCAAAAAGCTGGACTTCTCACCAGTGCCTGGATGAGGAGAGAAATGGGAGAAACAAAGAAACTATTAGCAGTAATTTGATACTGATAATTACAGATAATTTCATGGATATGAGAAGATTTTAGTTATGCATCTCAAGTTTAGGCATTTCATGTTGTAGATTCACCCACCCAGGATCCTCTGGGGTTGCACACAGTGCAGTTTTGTGAAGGTGCTGTAGCAGTCAAGAGCAGCCAGCAGTAGATCCATCCAATGCAAGGTGCCTCTGATGCTGAAGGGGGCTTCAAGCTCTCTCAATGTAGGCTGGGAGAGTAAACCGCCTCCCTCTAAACATGAAATGAGAAAACCTGGACCACGCTGCTTCACCTGTTCGTCCAGCCATGCCGCAGGAGATGGATTACCTGACAAAAGAAGAGGGAAACTGTATGCATATCGAAATATAGTTGAAAGTCATATTGAAGAATTTGTTGTTGTTTTTCTCAATAATCTTAATAATCATTCTGATATGAAATTCTGGTGTTAGAGGTGCAAAATGACCTACATCAAAAAAGTTATTTTTACAGCATTTCTATGACCAAGCTTTTTCTAGAAAACCTGTAATTGCCTTAAACTGAAACCGGACATATTTCCGCTTAGTGAAATTCTGAGATCACTGACAAGATGTTAACAGTGAATATTTTTACAGTTGTTAATTTCAAGCTCTTTTGAACAATTTGGCATGTCATGTTTAAGTTCTCTTAAATTTCTTCAAGTTATGTCCAAATCCTGAAGAAGGAGGACATTGAATTGTCCCTGACTGGCCATTAAACCACTGTATTGCCTTCATTATAAAAATACCTGGCAGCAGAGGCGCAAATTCATAGAAGAGCTCCATGCTTTTGTGTCGGCACTCAGTCTGTGGTCTTCCACACTGGGTCAGCAGCCACATGACCACATCTGACAAGCACACTGACTGGTCTGGAGGGAATCCTCTGAGGAAAGAGTAGAAAATGCAGGTCTGTCAGTTTGCTACAACACAGACACAAAATGTTTACTTTACTCACATTACAAGTAGGGGTGTAAGAAAATATCGATACACGTGAATATCGCGATATTATGTTTGGCGATACTGTATCGATTCTCAAAAACACTGTATCGATATTTATTTAATTATTTATTTACATCAAATATTCGTGGGTTTGTGTTCGGCTTAAACCACATACTGTATAAAAACAGAACTGGAGACGCGTTAGAACTGGATCAATAGCGTTAGCATTAGCAAACCCGGCTCACAAGACGATAGAATTATTCCGCTCCCGCGGCATACAGAGCTGAAGCGTGGACTCATTTTGGCTCATTTTGGCTCATTTTATAAAGAACCAACTAAGGAGATCGACAAGAGTCAGTTGTTTGCAAAATAAGCCATGTTTAAATCCAAAACTCTGGAAACGCATTGAATCTGGCATTCAATAGAATATGTAATATGTACTGCACGTTTTCTTCTCAGTAACAAAATAAACACACAATAAAAATGACAGCAGTGACAGCATAAAGAAAGCATCTGATCATAGCGATGTGGATATGTTTGCACCAGCTCTGTTCAGCACTTTATACATTAGACTGCTTTAAAGCAAGCAGCTTTACATTATCAAATATAACACAAACAGACATTCAGTCATGAAATGGTCTATACACTAGTTGTTAAATAGTTTAGAAATTAAAAACTGCTATAATGTGAACCTTTAAAACATACACACATAAAGAATCCTGTAGTCACTTTACTATTTTCCCTTAGATTGCACAAAATAGGGATTAGTGATATAAATGCAAATGATACTGTATTGATTAAATAAAATAAAGTTGTTTGTAAGGTTTTATGCATATGGTGGTGTGTTCTTTATGACCGTTTTTTCTAAAATTACATCCTTTTTCTAAAAAAACAAGAAATATTGCAATATATCGCCTTTCTTACAGTATCGCAATATATCACAATATATCGTACCGTAACCCCTGTATCGTGATACGTATCGTATTGCCAATTCTTGGCAATACACAGCCCTAATTACAAGTTTGAATGTACCTGGGTATGCGTCTCTTGGAATTCTTATTGAGTGAGTCTGCCTTGTGTTTGATAATTCTCTTCAGATGATCCAGGGAACTACAAGACTGTTGGACAGTTCCTGTGTAGACAATAACAAAATGACCATAACAATAGGAAAGATGAACGTTTTGATGAACTGAACATGTCTAGTGTCTTACCCAGGGACTTTTCATCAAAGTGGGCCAGAGCCAAACTCTCAACAAACACCACTAGCATCTCAAAAACAAACTGCTCCACCAAAGAGCTCTCTTCTCTGAGAAACAATAAAAAAACAATATTTGGATAAGCATGTTCATAAATAACATTTTCGTTCGCTACAGATTTCTTACATTCACTCAAGATGGCATAGAATATTTTGATGAAACTGACCTGAACTGCCTGTACATGCTGTTAAAGGCAAGCGCAGCTCCAAGCCTCTTGAAGACGTTGGGGTGTAAAGCCAGGCTGGAGATACGTTTGAAGAGAGATTTTATGTTGGTTGGGCTCTTTTCCTGCTGTTCGGGGGTGGTCTGTTTAATGGACCATTTGACAAATTCCTGGATACAGGTGCCACTGAAGTCTCTGAGGGTGCTGTCTAACGGATCCACAATTCCATCCTGTGCAGTACAAACATGTTTACAGACAGCTGCCTCAATTTTGATAAAAATAAAGTGTGTCTACTGAAGGAGTTTACTCACCAAAATGGCCTCCAGCACCGCCACAGTGTCTTGGCTCTCAAACTTTCTGTTGTTGGTGAACCAGTGGATAAGCTGCATCACCAGAGGTTCAAACAGCTGCTTCGTCACCTGAAGAAGTAGTCAAAGTAAGTTCATGTTTGTGGAACTCAGGGGCGCCTGCAGGATTTTATCTTAGGGTACACACAGAACTACCCCCCCCCCCCCACCCCCCCAAAAAAAAAACCCCGATTAAATCAATCAGTGAGTTGGTGGGAACGATGTAATGCTGTACAAATCAAGTGGTCGACTGTCCCTTTCATGTTCCCCACTTAGAAAATCTGATACATGTAACTGCACTCTGATGTGCTTGATGCTTAGTGAATTTTTTGTTTTGTTTTGTTTTTTACGTTGTCTCTGAGCAGCTTTGTCCCGAAATGTGCGTATTGTTTTCAGAGAAACGATCCTTGCATTTTTTCCAGTCAAGTGAAACTTCACTGGTGTCAGAATGTTTGAATCCAGACCACTATGGAAGTTCAAGTCCATTTACTAAACATTTTAAATTTATACTACATCATCATATGTTGTCATATAATTTACAGTATTTACAATAAAATAACAGCACAATTTACTTGCCTCAAACAACTCCGTATGCATTAGTATTATAATTATTGTTTTTGTTCATCCATTTCATCTATTGCCAAACTTTAAGATGTGAATTATATTATTGAAATAAACAGATTTAGCGTCGTCAGGCTTTTATTTGTGCTTAATGGATAAAACAACGGAATTGCGCATTCAAGTTTATGGCTGCTGTAAATTTTTCCTGCCACAAGATGGTACTGTTTTCGACACTCTTGGTGCTTTGAATCCTTTCCCGAAACATTGAGAAAAGCTTCAAAGATTTAAAGGTGCCCTAGAACTTTTTTTTTAAAGATTTAATATAAGTCTAAGGTGTCCCCTGAATGTGTCTGTGAAGTTTCAGCTCAAAATACCCCATAGATTTTTTTTTATTCATTTTTTATCTGCCTATTTTGGGGCATAATTAGAAATGAGCCGATTCAGGGTGTGTGGCCTTTTAAATCTCGCGCTCCACGCCCCAAGAGCTCGCGCTTGCCTTAAACAACATAAAAAAAGTTCACACAGCTAATATAACCCTCAAAATGGATCTTTACAAAGTGTTCGTCATGCAGCATGTCTAATCGCGTAAGTATTTGGATGTTTACATTTGATTCTGAATGAGTTTGAGGCTGTGCTCCGTGGCTAACGGCTAATGCTACACTGTTGGAGAGATTTATAAAGAATGAAGTTGTGTTTATGAATTATACAGACTGCAAGTGTTTAAAAATGAAAATAGCGACGGCTCTTGTCTCTGTGAATACAGTAAGAAACGATGGTAACTTTAACCACATTTAACAGTACATTAGCAACATGCTAACGAAACATTTAGAAAGACAATTTACAAATATCACTAAAAATATCATGATATCATGGATCATGTCAGTTATTATCGCTCCATCTGCCATTTTTCGCTGTTGTTCTTGCTTGCTTACCTAGTCTGATGATTCAGCTGTGCACAGATCCAGACGTTAATACTGGCTGCCCTTGTCTAATGCCTTGAACATGGGCTGGCATATGCAAATATTGGGGGCGTACATATTAATGATGTTTAAATGTTTAAATGTTCAAATGTTTAATTCGAATTTAGCTGTTTTAGACTACATTTTTCATTTCATTTTTCATGTGTGGAAAGAACGACGAAACTAAACTAGCCAATCAGATTTCTTTTCACCCATATCCCCCACGCCCACCCATGGACGCACATACACACGTCTGACTTTACAACACACAAACGCACACCTTTATTTATTCTCATTTTCTCTTGCTTTCTTAATATGTCATGTGTGTAGGCTACGCAGATAGATTTTAATAATCAATTTAAAAATGATGTAAAAAATAAAAACGGCATTAATTAGCGCCGTCTCATGGTACGCACAGTGCGTACAGCCGTACAGCTGCAGGCGCCACTGGTGGAACTTACACATGACTGTGAAAGAGACTGATGACAAATTAATTCATAACCAGGGGGTTGGGGGCCTCAGCAAAGATGACTTGAATTTATTTAAAATAAATCACTCATTCATTAAATATTATTTTATATATGTTTTAACAATTAAATAAAATTTCTGGAAATAATTAACTTAAACTTTAAATTTGAAAAATCCAGGTGTGAAAATGTGTAAACTGACACATATAAATAAACCGTAAATATCTTGGTCTACATGGAGAGCCTTGGATCCAAAAAGGTTGAGTACCGTACCACTGCTTTACAGTGTGTGATGAAGGACAAAAACAATGTTACATTAGAAAACCTGACTGTCAAATGAAACTTTTACTCTGTTCATCATATTTAAGGTAAAAGACCTGGTCAATGTCACAGGCCAGGCGTAGAAGAACAGGAAAGACTTTTCTGTGTAGGTTGTACATGGGAGGAGCAGACTTGTCTTCTGTCACCTGGGTTCCTCTGCCCACCATGTATATGACCAGACTGTGCAGAAGCTCACACGCTGCAACCTAGACACCAGACAGAATGATCACTTTCAGCCTCAATTGGTTGGGTTAGTAAATAAAATGATCAACTATGATTACTTTAGTTTGTCTGTCACTGGAGGACAGTGCGAGCTCTGTGACCCTTGGCAGGAAGGAGTCCAGGTAGATCACAGGCTTTGAGTCTTTAAAAGGCACAGCAAAACCCAGCCTCTTCTCACAGTCCCATGCAACAAAACGCTTCATCATGTCCTCCGCAGAAACAGCTGGGGTTAGATACGAGAAAATGAAATATAAAGCTTAAAAACAAGCAAGCAAAATAAACAAGTACTGCCTGTTTAAAAAAAACAAAACAATTCATTTATTTAATAGTAGCAGAAATAAAATAACCTGTGACAAGGCTCTTGTTGAGCTGTCCTCCCAAATGTCCAAGCAGATGTACCACCCTGCGTCTCACAGCAGCCATCGGAGACTCATCTCCCTAACAGACACCACAGTCATCAGGACACTGTGCTCAATAACACTCGCCACAACTAAGCTATTTAAATACCTGTGCATGCCATTATATACTATATTATTTCAGAACTACAGAATCAATTACACAGGGGAAAAAAAAAAATAAAAAAAAAATAATAATAATTCGAAATATGGCAGGCAAATCAATCCAATTACCACAGACGAGTGCTTTGATTTCTTCAGGAGCCTCAACATCGATTTTTCATAACTTTTTGAACTTCTCGTTGACACAAATGTCACTTCCATATTGCCATCATCTTTTTCTAATTGAATGATTAAAAACAAATAAAACAAAATCAACTACTAAAAGAATTTGATAATAATCACTGACCCTTATACATCTTAATAGTATACAGTGGGGATCGAAAGTTTGGGAACCCCTTTCAGAATCTGTGAAAATGTGAATTTTTAACAAAATAAGAGAGATCATACAAAATGCATGTCATTTTTTATTTAGTACTGTCCTGAGTGAGATATTTTACATTAAAAATGTTTACATAAGACAAAAAAATAGCTGAATTTATTAAAATAACCCCATTCATAAGTATGTGAACCATTGATTCTCAATACTGTGTGTGGTCACCTGATGATCCACGGCTGTTTGTGTGTTTTGTGATGGTTGTTCATGAGTCTCTTGTTTGTCCTGAGCAGTTAAACTGAGCTCTGTTCTTCAGAAACAGTTCCAGATCCTCCAGATTCTTCAGTTTTCCAGCATCTTCTGCATATTTGAACCCTTTCCAGCAGTGACTGAATGATTTTGAGATTCATCGTCTTGAGGACAACTGAGGGACTCAAACTCAACTATTAAAAAAGGTTCAAACATTCACTGATGCTCCAGAAGGAAACACGATGAATTAAGAGTCGGGGGGTGAAAACTTTTGAACAGGATGAAGATGTCACAATTTTTCTTATTTTGTTTAAATATCATTGTTTTTCATTTAGTACTGCCCTTCGGAAGCAACAGAAGATACTTGCATGTTTACTAGAAGACAAATTAAATACAATTTACCTTGATCTTCAAATTCAAAAGTGTTCACCCCCCGACTCTTAATGCATCGTGTTTCCTTCTGGAGCATCAGTGAATGTTTGAACCTTTTTTAATAGTTGAGTTTGAGTCCCTCAGTTGTCCTCAGTGTGAAAAGATGAATCTCAAAATCATTCAGTCACTGCTGGAAAGGGTTCAAATACGCAAAAAATGCTTGAAAACTGAAGAATCTGGAGGACAACTGTTTAACTGTTTAACTGCTCAGGACAAACAAGAGACTCATGAACAACCATCACAAAACACACAAACAGTCGTGGATCATCAGGTGACCACACACAGTATTGAGAATCAATGGTTCACATACTTATGAATGGGGTTATTTTAATCAATTCAGCTATTTTTTTGTCTTGTAAATTATATGTAAACATCTTTTATGTAAAATATCTTACTCAGGACAGTACTAAACAAAAAATAACATGCATTTTGTATGATCTCTCTTATTTTGTTAAAAATGTTCACATTTTCACAGATTCTGAAAGGGGTTCCCAAACTTTCGATCCCCACTGTATGTAGAAAGAATAGTAACCAGTGACCATTTCTTTGACAGTAAATGATGGACATAAATGATGAGGTTACAAATAACCGAAAAGAGTTACTGGTTGTTTTGAGATAGCTGTCTAATTGCGGCAGTATGTCTGTGTAGTGCGGCTGCATGACGGCAGCAGGGATCAGAGAAGACCAGGACTCCAGAGCGTCCAGTGCTGCTGTGGCTAGAGGAGCATGACCCAATCCCAGCCGCAGAGCAGCCTTCAACAAAAAGAGTGAAAACAGATTATCATTCCATCAATTCCATTAATATCATGCTTCAATTAACTTTATGTTATTTCTATTTACTGTTAAAGGGGTCATAAATCGAAAAATCAACTTTTCCTTGAGAGGTCATCTTACTATAAGAATATCCTTTAAGTTTCAGAACTGTAAAAACTTCCTTGTTAGTCCAATAAAAGCTTTTATTGACACCAGACCCAGCGAACGACTGATCCTGGGATGTGTCCGTCTATGTCACAGATGGGTGAAACTCCGCCTCCACAGAAGAAATCAACGCCTACTTCATCATTGCATCATTAGCCCCGCCCACTGGCGTGTTAAGGCAGGCATACACTGTGCGATTTTCATCCGATTTTGAGCCGAATTCTGACTCGTGTGACTCTTTTTTGAGTCGGGCCGATTTTCAGCTTTATCGTGTGTCGTTTGTCGTGCAGTGATCGTGCAGTGTACACGGGGAAACGAGTGGCGATAAACCTCTCCCGACTGGCAATCGCATGGTCGGATGAAGTTCTGGCATGTCAGAAATTTGGTCGCCCCTCGTGAGGATATCGCACAGTTGAAGCAGAGCTACGAACCGACTTGCCTAAACTAAAAAAGAAATTAAACCAATCTTTAATGCAGCAAGAAAGAAAACGAAAAGAGGGAGATCTTTAAGTTCTGTAGCTATCAAACTAGCTGCAATTTAACAAAATGTCGCTTACCTCCAGTTTGTGTTGCATGATCGACAAACCCACGTCTTTCAAGCCACCTGGGTGTACATAGCCGGTGCCTCTTGTATTAATTTACTTGATCATTAATTTACATTTCGCTTTTCACTTTCTATTTACTCATGTAGGCTATTTAATATTTACTTAATTTTATTAAATGCGGAAATGTGAACTGTTGTCCATCATTTGGCAATTGGTTATAAAGAAAAATGTCACGTCGCAATAATTTTTCAATTTTAAACCAGGAAGGCGATCAGTGTCTACTTTATATTACACAAGCAATGTGCAAACTTTGCGCGAGAGTTATGCCGATGAAGACGTCTCAATCCCCTGTCAATTAGCCTATTCACCAGCCTTTACAAAAATAAAAAATAAAAGTAAAACCGAAGAGCTTTCGGTGCATATTCTCTCAGAGACAACGAGAGATAAATCCTACTTCAACCTGATAACGGTAGGCTATCTTAATTTATTTTCTTAATATTTCTCTTGTGGCCCATAAACTGTATGTAGTGGGTGAAAAAATGAGAAGAGAAGTAGGCTATTTCATATTAAACAAGTTGTTTTTGAAGTGAAGCTGCTTTTCATTGACTGATTATTGCAGTCTTCGGACACATAGGCTACTGTTAATAATTTTAATTATATGCTTTAATTCATTGTATAGGCCTAAATGTCTTTTTAAATAATTTTCAGTGAGTAATTATTATAAGCTAATCAAATCTTTTATTATCCTCGCAGCGCGTCAGTTATGCGGTGATGCGCTATGAAATATTGCAGGCCAAATTAATTGTAGTATCAATTTAATAATAATTAGGCCTACCCTATACTACTACTACTACTACTACTACTACTAATAATAATAATAATAATAATAGGCTAATTATTATTATTATTATTATTTAATATATGAATTGGAAATGCTTAATCCTCTTGATATCCATAGCTGATGCTTTTGACGATATCTCCGGAAACATAGGCTATTGTCAATCGTGCATATTTTCAAACGCATAGTGTGAGCAGTCAAGTCACGTCTCGACCATCGGACCGCATAGTGTGAGCACATAAATCGTGCGTTTTGGCTTTACATCGCACGTGATCTACTCGTACAGTGTGAGTTGGTAACCTTGCTGAAATCGCACAGATATCGCACAGTGTATGCTCGCCTTAAGTGAGATGAGGAGGAGAGAAGAGCGATACAGGACTGAAATAACATTACCTTTCAGAGGATCCTAATGCAGGAATATGATTATTTAATTTTCAACAATGTGAATGTCTCAGTTGAGCTTTATTTATTTGTATTCGGTTCATATCACTGTGGATTCTTTTGTAAATCAATCGCATTTCAGTGCAAAGTTTTACGATATGGACTCGACAGTAATGCAACAACATGTCAGTAACTGTGTTCATTCTAATGCCTGATCTGATATTAATGATTCATGTACAGTCACATGATCTTTGTCTGTGTGTCAGTAAATCAATCAATCAAACGCTCCCTCTCTTAGTTACAATGCATTTGCACTGTTTTCACAATTAATTAACATTAAGAGCTATAATAGTAAAAACAGGCTAAAAGTTTTCTCGAGAGTAATACTTGTCTATTTCATATATAAAGATGTCAGCCAATCACAGCAGTGGGCGTTTACACAGAAGTCTCACACCCCTTAAAACAGAGCTTTCAAATAAAAGGGCTAAAATCAGGGTAGGAAAAATGCCTTGTATTTATAAATTATGATGATTTTTGATGTAAAAATCATACTAACATTATAAGTGCACCCCAGTAAACATAAAACAATGCAGTTCATGACCCCTTTAATAAAAAAAATACTGTTGATAATCACAACATAATCCCATCTGCCCCCATTTCCTAACCTGCAGAGCTGGAATATATGCCTTGATATCCAGAGCAACCATGTCAGGATGAAGAGAGAGGATGAACATCAGACAGGCAGCCAGGAGCTCGTCTTTATATTGTTTCAAACGTACACAAACCTGAGGAAATAACAAAAACTTTTCCCGCTCAAATCATCACATTCATCATATACAACAATGTGAACAGAAACAAAATTCTTTGATGAATGAAATGTAAAATGTTCAAGCTTTCTAATACAGAAATAAAGTGACAAAAAGTGGTTTAAATGGCACCTCCTTTCCAAACTTTGCAAGGAGAGAAAAACAGGCATTCTCCACTGTGGAGCCAGCACCAACACCAACACTTTTAGGCCCTTGTTTTGGGTCCTATAAACAAGAGATACTGGTTTTGTCAATGTTCATCAACACATTAAATTCAGGAGTTAATGTGATGGAGAATGTGTATTACCTGAAAATAGTGGATTTTCTTGGCAATGCTCATAGAGAGGGAGAGGAGCTTATAAAACCCGCTGACCAGAGGGAAATGTATTGATTGCAGAATGAGCTTGTGACACAGGGGGTGCATCCACTGGGCAAAATACTCAGGATTTATTGAAGGCAATAAGTCACTATAGAGAGGATAACAATAATCTTACACAGGCATTCTCATACAATAAGAGCACAAAACAAATAGTTTGTCTCTTTGATTGATTTCTGATAATACCAATGGGAAAAAAAGTTTTAACACCTGCAAAAGTCAACCAAGTTGATGAAGGCAATGAAGTCTTTGTGTTTGTTGGGCATCAGGTTTGCTGTGGGATCAGATGAAGGCATAAATCCAGCACTTGCAACACTCTGTGTCTGAGAAAAAGAAGAAATACTTCACAAAACTGGCCACAATTTTCCAACATTTTTTCTGCTGTCAAAGCAAAGCAATTTTTCTCAGTCTGATGCTGTATGCAAATCTTCAGAAATACTGAGAGCAGCATTTAGTGAGGAAGAATTAGGGGATCGTAAATTACTTCCAAGGTTTCTGATTATTTATATCATCCATTTCGAATTCCTGTGCAGAACATATTAAAAATACATTTTTTTCTGCTCTGTTTCTTTAACCACCCACATTTTTACTATCCATTCAAGGTGCAGCACTGCAACAGTACCTCATCTGCTGCAGTGACTTTCTGCACTGAAAGATCAAGTTTCTCCACAATCTTCATGACCGACTGCACCAGTGCGTCGTATAAGTGTCGGTTTATGTCTCTCAGGTTGTAGTTCTCGGCAGCCGGAGCTCCAGCTGTGAATCCTGTGTCCTAAAATCACAGCAAATTAGATTAGTTAGACATTAGACATTAGTTTAAACTAATTAAGTACACATGCAACAACTTTTATGATTAAACGGTCACATTCAAACCAAATAATATATTATTAGTATAGTAACAATTTAAACTATTACCTTAACTAGATAATTAAAATAAACTACAAATAAACATCTAATTTCGTACTTTAAAGTTTTCACAGTCCAGAAGCCCCTTAAAGAGGTCAAGGTAGTCCTTAGAGGAAGGAACTTTCGATTTCAAGTGCACCAGGGTCGAATCCTCATCAGCTTGAGAACCACCTGAAGGAATGATCCTCTCCTGATGAGTGGATAAATATATACAAAATCAAGCTCTTAAACATTTAGATATCATGATACTTACAGTTTAAGCAAAAAAAAAAAAAAAAAAAAGAGCAAAAGATCAGCACTTTTAGCAAAAGCACTTACTTCTGACTGAAGAACCGCCATTGAGCACACTCTGATCAGGCCTTGGTGAACTGTTGTTGAAGAAATGAAGAGTGTGAGTGTTGGTAAAACTAACCTAGAATCAGATCAGGTGAGCTAACCTCCAGTTCATCCTTACCCACAGAACTAGTGAAACTCCAGAGGACTGGACCTCGAACTGCCATGGCAACAAACACCTTGATGATGGAGCGGCAGGTGTCAGACTGCATTCTCTGGCTGTACTGAGGGAAGCTGTCCATCTGAACCACAAGGAGGCGCTCTAGCACGGGCGTGTACATTTCAGGGATCTGCAACCAGTTATAGAAATTACAACAATCTGTTGGTTGAGGGCAGATTCTGGGTCTTAGTGCTAGTTTATGATATATATATATATATATATATATATATATATATATAAAATATAATATAATTACACACCAGTAAAAAAAAACAAACAAAGAAAATACAAGGAGAAAACGACAGTAGACTATATGTATAAAACAAAAGTGGGGGGCATTAGTCCAATAAACACCTCAAGTATGAATTCAATCCTCTTCTTAGCTCAATTAACCATTTATCTCAATGGATCAATTCAGCCACTTCCTGTAGAACCAATATCACCAAAGTAATTTATAAAAGGTTGCCAAATCTCAGAAAATTTTTCCTCTTTATTTAAGGAGAATCTGATTTTCTCTAGCTCCAAATGTTTCAGTATATCCCTCGTCAGATTTATATATGTGGGGGCAGCTTTCTGTTTCCAGTTTAACAATATTAATCTTCGTGCTAGTAAACAGACAAACTAAATTATATTTTGTTCAGCCCTGTTTTTAGCTATCTTAGATTTAACAATACCTTAGTTTATGATAAACATTCTGAAGCTTTATATTTGTCATATCCTTGGTAAGAAGCAATGAGGAGGCATTTAAAAATAAAGAATACTTTATTTAACCAAATTAAGTAGCATAACAGTTAAGTACGGAGCCCTGGACATGACATGCAAAAAAATAGTAGGCTAAATTGTACACATGATTACATATCTTTTCTTGCACGTCATGTGCAGTACTCCATAGTAAAGCGTATGCAGCAGCAGGTGAAACGCTTTTGACTCACTCTTTTATTCTCAACATACATGTAACACAAACCTCTACCGCCACCTACTGGCCAATATGCACAGAAGTACACAACAATATTCTAATCACTGAATACATGCAGAACACTTTTGGCAGATGTCTGGTGTCCTTGCTTTATTTACCCTGAGGGTGGCGCTCTAATTGACAGGCTTTTAAGTACACTCAACACACACCCATAGAATGCTATCTATCTTAGAACTGCCGGTAACACTTTATTTTACAGTGTCCTTGTTACATATGTTACATGTACTTACCATAGTAATTATGCATAATTACATGCAAATAACCCTCAACCAAACCTTTATCCTACCTTAACCCTATAGTAAGTACATGTTGTTAATTAATATTACTGAGTACTTAAATATATAATTACATTGTAACAATGACACCGTAAAATAAAGTGTAACCGAATTGCCTTCATGTTGTATTTATTGCCACCGAATGCTGTTTTAATATATAACGAGGAGTTCTGATGAGGAAAAGAAAGTCATGTCTCTTCTCAGAACAAACATAAAACAAATTCAAAAGAACTATATATAGGTTATCCCCATGAGCACCGTTAAACTAAAGGATTTATACTTTCATAATTTAATATTCTACTCCACATAGGAAGAACAGACATGCCAACTAGTTACTGACCTGATGCAGACACAGACACATAGCTGAAGCGGATTGATATCGTGATATCGGCGCGAGGTTTACATAAGATAACATGAAAATAAGTGGAGCAGTCTGAAATCTGCCCCATTGGCTCACAGTTAGATCATGTTGCAGTTCCATTTTTCATCACAGATTTACATTAGGAAAGCTCTAGGGCTCAGGCACCCGCAGCCCCACTTAGTATCATTATACATGCCTGCCGAAGCCATGCGCTAAATTCTGATATATATCCTGCTCACTTTAGGACTTAAAGTAGTCTATAAAATCTGAAAAATATTTATTGCAGAACGCTGAATACATTTACAATTTATTATTGATTCTGTATATAGAGGTCTATGTTTTGGTGAATATTTTGGTGGGGCACCGCCCCACACAAGCAGCGTATTTGGTGACAAATATTAAAAAATGCATATGTACATTTGACTCAATGACATGAGACACTTTAAAGTAATTTTGTGATCCTAAATTGATGCAGTGCACACTTTGAGTAGAGGACTAAAAATTAACCTAAATATTGAATATGGATTAGTTAAAGCAATGCTAGATATAATCATCTACAATGCGATTCACAGCTCACAGTAAAGGAGATGTATCTTACCTGGTCAAGGTGTATCAGAACACTAGCTATGGAGTCGAGGAAGCTTGGCAGCTGGTAGACATTGTCATCATCCTGGACAGATTTAGTCAGGTACATCTGCTTGCACTGCTGAACGAGCTCTGTATACATCAGATCTACATCCTGAGGGGACACCACCTTCCACGGCTAAAGGCAAACAAACACAGAACACAGTCAGAGAATTTTCATCCATTTTAGCCTGAAATAGAAACAATTACATTAGTGCAAAATTAAAAATAATTAGATCAAACAGAATTAGCAAAACAAAACATATATTTTGCTGAATATATATATATATATATATATTATATATATACACAGTACAGTCCAAAAGTTTGGAACCACTAAGATTTTTAATGTTTTTAAAAGAAGTTTCGTCTGCTCACCAAGGCTACATTTATTTAATTAAAAATACAGTAAAAACAGTAATATTGTGAAATATTATTACAATTTAAAATAACTGTGTACTATTTAAATATATTTGACAAAGTAATTTATTCCTGTGATCAAAGCTGAATTTTCAGCATCATTACTCCAGTCTTCAGTGTCACATGATCCTTCAGAAATCATTCTGATATACAAAAGAACAGCATTTATCTGAAATACAAAGCTTCTGTAGCATTATACACTACCGTTCAAAAGTTTGGGGTCAGTAAGAATTTTTATTTTTATTTTTTTGAAAAGAAATTAAAGAAATGAATACTTTTATTCAGCAAGGATGCATTAAATCAATCAAAAGTGGCAGTAAAGACATTTATAATGTTACAAAAGATTAGATTTCAGATAAACACTGTTCTTTTGAACTTTCTATTCATCAAATAATCCTGAAAAAAAATATTGTACACAAATATTTTGTACAATTGTACACATTAAATGTTTCTTGAGCAGCAGATCAGCATATTAGAATGATTTCTGAAGGATCATGTGACACTGAAGACTGGAGTAACGATGCTGAAAATTCTGCTTTGATCACAGGAATAAATTACTTTGTCAAATATATTCAAATAGAAAACAGTTATTTTAAATTGTAATAATATTTCACAATATTACTGTTTTTACTGTATTTTTAATTAAATAAATGTAGTCTTGGTGAGCAGACGAAACTTCTTTTAAAAACATTAAAAATCTTAGTGGTTCCAAACTTTTGGACTGTACTGTACTGTACTGTATATAGTATATATATATATATATATATATATATATATATATATATATATATATATATATATATATATATATATATATATATATATATATATATATTTTTTTTTTATATATATATATATATATATATATATATAAAAAAAACAGACTTGCTGAGAAACTTTTCTTAATATTAGGCTATTCTTAATATTCTAATAAAATGTTCAGATACCAACCGCCGCAAACAGGCCATATCCTCTGATAGCAATGGACAGTTCTTTATTAGTGGATTTCATGTTCCTCATGATATCATAGAACTTCTGCATGAAGAACTTCAGCTTGCTTTTGTGCAGTTCAATGTTCTCTGCCACAAGAGTGGCCACCTTTACAGAGATTGAAAAGATCATGGTCATCATAACCAAGTTGAACATCTCTCAACAAATAAAAAACTATTATGAAAAACAAAACAAAAAATACTATTAAAAAAAACAAAAAACAAAAAAAAACTATTATGAAACTATTTATACATTGAATAATCAAATAAATCAATAAATAGTAAATACCTGTTTTAGGAAAGACACTAGTGCTTTGTAACTACTCTTTTTCAGTTCTTTATGTATATGTCCACAAAGTTTGAACATGACATCAAAGATAGACATGTAATGATCCATGAGACAGTTGCCAAACTGGCTTGAGTGCTTAGCAAACAGTTTGAGACCGGCTGTCAAGAGTAAAAAACAAACATACAAGGAATGAGATCAGCATTGGCAGTACAGTATGAAAATGCATGTTGATATACTGTATATAATTCCACTCACCACAGATGACTGCATATCGCTTATCAGTCTAGAGACATAAGGAATAAAGAAGTGCATTTACTGGGATCTCTTAATGGAAAATGTAACTGAGCTGCACATGTACTACACAAAAGGGTAAAATAATGTAACACTTAATTATTCCTACCTGTAGACAAATCGCCTTTAGCGTATAATCAAAGATTTCTTTTGACATAACCGGGTCTGTTTAAAGCCAAAGAGTGAGCATATTTATGTAATTAGGTCAAGACCAGTGCAGGACAATATTTACACAAACACACACCCACCGTCTTCCACTGATTTGGTGAAGTTCTCCATAAGAGCGGTGATTCCTTTCAGGCATCCAGCAACAACATGAAGTTTTGGCTCCTTTGTAGTAGATGTCATCTGAAAACCACTGATTTAGCACTTAGCAATTATATACATACACATATCCATATGCGGATGGGACGCCTTTACCTGTCCTTTCAGTTCACCCAGGTAGGCCTTGTAGAGTTTTTCAGAGTTGTTGACCATCTCACTGGGGTGCACTTCACCCAGCACTCCAAGAAGTTCATAAATGGAACCCAGCACTGTTGGTAGTCAATTTGATGTTTCAATAATGCACATGTTGTAACATATTTGTTTGTATTCTGACATGCAATTAAAAATATATATCATAATCAGTCTTGTTAAAAAACTATTGGCAATGGCAACATATTTTGGCTACATTATCAAATGTATGTTTAAAGGGATAGTTCACCCAAAAATGAGAATGTGATGTTTATCTGCTTACCCCCAGCGCATCCCAGATGTAGGTGACTTTGTTTCTTCAGTAGAACACAAATGATGATTTTTAACTCCAACCGTTGCCGTCTGTCAGTCGTATAATGCGTGTCAATGGGAACTCCGTCTATAAGAGTAAAAAAAACATGCATAGACAAATCCAAATTAAACTTGTGACGACACATTGATGTCCTGAGACACGAAACGATCAGTTTGTGTGAGAAACCGAACAGTATTTATATCATTTTTTACCTCTAAAACACCACGATGTCCAACTGCTTTGAGCTCGCGCACGGCATCCGGTGCGTGAGTTGTGTATGCGACTGGCGTAGTTTATGCAAGCTTCTAAGCCTGCTCGCCTGAAGTTATCACTCTTCGGCTGGATATCAACACACACATTAACGTAATAAAGTTGTTGAGGGCCTGCAGCGATCATTTTCCCCTGATGATTTTACATACCCAGGAGAGGATCGTGACTTAAACCATCAGCTGTGCCTATGGTTTTTCCACATCCAACTGAGGGATGTGAACAAGATCTTTGTATGTGTCCTTTTATTTGTAAAGCTGCCTTTATGAAAAATAACAAAATAAAATGAAGTTTTGATGTAATAAAACCATGTTTTTTAGTGGTTTACTTCAGCTGTTGTACTACAGGCTCCATGTTTAAACTACGCCAGTCGCATACACACCTCACGCACCGGATGCTGAACGCAGTTGGACATAGTGGTGTTTTAGAGGTAAAAACGATATAAATACTGTTCAGTTTCTCGCACAAACCGATCGTTTCGTGTCTCAGGACATCAATGTGTTTAATCAGGGTTTAATTTGGATTTGTCTGTGCATGTTTTTTTTACTCTTATAGATAGTGTTCCCATTGACACGCATTATACGACTGACAGACGGCAACGGTTGGAGTTAAAAATCATCATTTGTGTTCTACTGAAGAAACAAAGTCACCTACATCTGGGATGCGCTGGGGGTAAGCAGATAAACATCACATTTTCATTTTTGGGTGAACTATCCCTTTAATGTTTTTATGATATCTTCACTTGCCTCCATCAGATATCTTATTCTTCTGACACAACTCTCTGTAAAATTTGTTGAACATATCCCCAACTTTGAGATCCTGGGTGATGCTGGAGTCTTTCGTGAGATACAGTATCTAGAGAGATTTTTGAAATGCGTCAACAGTTTGCCTGAAAATATCAAAAAATGTCACTAGCACAGACATGTTCACAATTCTCTGACTCCAAGTCATAGTCAAAAAGTGAGAGGCTCCTGTTATGGCTTAGTATTTTTTTCTATTATATTTTTTTCATTCTTTTATTATAGGTTACCAGATAAGGATCCACACCTGTCTTATATTCAGGACTCTATTTAAGATGTCTGTCCTTTGTTGGAGGAGGAGCTTTATCTTTATCCTGCAGTTGTGCTCCAGAGCTGGACCTTCACCTTGTGTTTCTGTTAATTGTTTCCCTATTTACTGTTGTTCATTTATTATCTTTATAATTTAAACCCTTAGACTTAAATAAAAAAAAATTGTTTAATATATTTTTGGACTCTGATCCCATTCTTTTGTAACTTCCTTGAGCTGGAATGTAACACTCCCTTGTATTGTGATTTTTAAAGAAATAAAATTCTCCTTGCAGATCTCAAGTCAGTCTCAAGTAATTTTAAATGACAGTAAGTGCAAGTTTCCATGTCTGCATACACTAGGTCAACAGTGTGTCCAAGAACTCACTTTGATTAGGAGACATAAAGCAGGGTTTCGACACACTGCAGCTTTGTCCCTTGTGTAGACAACCATACAAATGTCCTATCCATGCAGAGAGAGGAAAAAAATACTCAGATGTGCCAAAATGAAGCGGTGACATATATAATTAGTCAACCTTTAAAATACACATTAAAATGTGATGCAAAAACCAGAAAGAGACTGCTGGTTGAAGGTACCTTAAGGTCAACAGCGTAGTTCTTCTCCCATCCTCGAACAGCGACTGACATTATCTGTAGAAATTCCGCTAAAAATTTGAGAATCTTCACTCTTGTATCCTGCAGCTGTAGACAAACATATGATCAATATCTTTATAATAATGTAAGAATTAAATATGGTAAAACTTCTATCCTGATAATACATATATCATTATCAGAATTTGGTAAACACCTCTTACCTTTTCATTAGAGAGAGACTTTCGGAGAAAGCTAAGCAATCCCTCTTCTTTTGCAAAAAGCAAAGATGTCTGTAAAACTGAAAGTGAAATGCATTAGAACATTTTGCAAGATTAATTGTCATCAGGATGATTAAAAAGGCAGGCTTGGTCATCTGGGTTAGCCTTGAACCACTAGGTGTTTGATGACCAAACCGGTGACTCTCATTCCCAGAATGTGCTTCACAGTCATTTAAACTGAAGTTTTGTAACCCACTAGGCGACAAGTCTAAGAAATCCCTAAAGACTTGTGCGTATATTCATTTGAAACAATGAATCAAACAGTCATGACTCATATCCCATAATTAATGGCGCTAAAAACAGGTCACACCTATGCAGCTCGCTTGGCTTTTCTTCTCCTCAACAAAACTAAGTGGTATAATTTTCCCCATTGTTTTATTCTAATGTGTTGTTTAAAATGCATTTAAATATAAATGTAACAAAGTTCAGGGTTAGGGAAGAAGGGGGAACCAGCGAACTGTAAATGTAAGTCTTTATTGACAAAATAAATAAAACGAAAGTAAACCGACTGCCGCACATTCATGAACAAAAGGATTTTAAATGTCCTGGTCCTCTCTCGTCCTCACTGTCGTTACTACATCTTTTATCCTCCCGGAGCTCCTGGGACGCGAGATTATCTTGCACATCCCTAATCATTACAATAGTCCTCTTGTGCCTTCTGTCACAAGACTGAAGAAGTTTCCACCTTTGTTCAGGGTTATCAATGACATGTTGGAGATCTCAGTAGAAGTATCAAATATAGGCAAGAACGCAATGAATAAAAACATCTGTTTTTGCATTTTGTATAAACACAACACAATGCTTTCTGCGTGAAAAAGTTCTTACCCAGTTCATTCTCATTCTTAGTTGTCTTGCATTCCTGCTCCAAGTCTCCAATAATGTCACGGCAGACGGCTGTATTCCTGTTCTCAGTGTCTCCAAGGAATGAATGAAGCTGCAGGAGATAGCCCTGAATCCCTCCAACAGTGGAAGTATCGGAAGACATCATTTGTCTCCTTTGCTTACATCAGAAATTATTAAAAGCTTGTCTAAGTAAAGTGAGTTTGTTTTAGATCAGCAAAACAGAACAACATGTGAACAGGTTCACTTCCTGCTTGAGCAGCACGTCACTTATGAAGGTAACAGCTGTATCAATTTATTAATTTGTAATTATTCTTGTTAATGTCATTGTATGTGTATATTTTGTTTGTTTTGTTCTGATGTTCAATAAAAAAAAAAATAAAAAATAAATAAATGTATTAATTTCACACAAAATATCTCCCTTAATTTATATTTACATCATTATTTTTCAAAACATACAATTTCTCAAAACAGTAAACACAAATCCATAACATCTCACCCAATTCCCCAAACATCTTATTTTCAGGTCAAAATGAAGCTCTCCACTCAAAACCATTCAATCTTGCTGAAAAACCAAACTTTGCCCTCAGGCATCACACACAAGTCCTCAAAAACACACACTACAATATCGTCTTACACACCAGTGAGATCAATTCAAAACACTGTTACAAAAACCTCCTTTTGGCAAACAGGTATCATTTTACAGATCAATGTCTATCACAGTTATACTACATACATAGAACAGATATGTTATATATAGCAGATACAGTGAAATTCAACAGTAAGCTGTCATGATCACCAGTTGGAGTTAGCCACTAGAGGACACTCCAACACGGACTATTGCCTCACCTCACTTGGACTTCATTTCCCATAACCCACTTCCCGGACTCATTATCCCGTCATTGCACTCAGCTGTTTTGTGTTTAGTCATTAGTGTCTGTCTATTTATACCTGGTTTGTTTCTGCTTTTGTGATTGAGGTTTCGTTTATGGTCACTGGCTTCTGTTTTCTTAGTTTTATATGGACTGTTTTGTGGATTTTGATTATGGATTACCCAATTAAAGCTGCATTTGGATCTAACCCTCTTGTCTCTGTGCCATCCGTGACAGAAGCTTTAAGAAAAGGTTATTTTCATTACACTGTAAAGAGATCTTTCAGAAGATGAAACGCACTAGAAAAGAAAAGAAATACTAAAGAATTGAACATGTCACAGAACAGTAAAAATAAATGAATCAATAAACCAATTCAACATCCTTGACCAAATTGCATTACAGTACTCCTCCCCTCAGTTCTGCAAAAATATGAAACATAAGAAGTACCTATGGCTACAAATCAATTTGACAATTATGAGTTTGAGGGTGAACAACATGTGCTCCAGTATTTTCTGTATGTAGAATAGTGAAATTTCTCTCATCTAAAGTGCTGCTACTGTGTACTGTAATTATACTGTGTGTAAGGAGTATAAAAACCCAGTAGATGAGCCTGTAGACCCACTTCCCTCATGGTCATTCCTACATAAGAACATGGTCAACTACTGGGCTTTGTACTTCATCAGGAACAAATGTCCTTTGACCCCGTCCCCTTCATTTCTCTTTTCTCTTTCTCTTCCTCTTAGTCTCCCACTAGGATTCATTTTCCAACGCACATAATCACCTGTTTATATTATCCTGAGATTCTGATTTGTGTTGTCAGTGTTTACACAGTGAAGGAACTTTAGTTTGGCTGAACTCATTGTCCAGCCTCCCTCACAGTCATACTTGTAAATTATATGTAAACATCTTTTATGTAAAATATCTTACTCAGGACAGTACTAAACAAAAAATAACATGCATTTTGTATGATCCCTCTTATTTTGTTAAAAATATTCACATTTTCACAGATTCTGCAAGTGGTTCACATACTTTTGCACGCAACTGTAAGTTTTTGATTGAATCACTTCCATTGTAAAAATTGTTAATTATTAACTTAGGGGACACTTAAATGCCACCTTTCCTACTGAAAACAGAAGACTTTTAATGTGTTCTTGCCGTTCATTTACATGTTTAGTATAGGTATGCATGTTTGAATGTGTATGTGCGCAGACGTTTAGTCTTTTTTACAAAGTGACATCGCCAAATTACTTATTTCCATGGATCTATGTGAAATGGAATAATTTTGATAACGTTTTGTCTATGCATAGGGAAAGGAAAGGGAAATGGACCTTCGCAGGGATAGTTTAGTTGGAACGTCAGGGCTGCGTTATAATCATGTCTAGATGCAGGTCCTTCATCTTATCTGGATACGGCCTGGATCTGGCAGACTACAGTAAACCTCGGGATAAACAGAAAGACTAATATTAGTGTAGATGCCATTCTTCTTATGATGTAACGAGTACATCTGGTGTTATGGGAAGTGTTCCCAGTTCCAGCTGACCTAATTTATGCAGCCTAACAATTTACATGATTGTTATGTGTGTTATGTGTATGCCAGGTTAAAGAGATGTGTTTTTAGTCTAGATTTAAACTGACAGAGTGTGTCTGCTTCCCGAACAATGCTAGGAAGATTGTTCCAGAGTTTGGGTGCCAAATAGGAGAAGGATCTACCGCCTGCAGTTGATTTTGATATTCTAGGTATTATCAGCTGGCCTGAATTCTGAGATCGCAATAAACGTGAAGGACTATAATGTATTAAGAGCTCGCTCAGGTACTGGGGAGCTAAACCATTTAGTGCTTTGTAAGTAATTAACAAGATTTTAAAATCTATACGATGTTTAACAGGAAGCCAATGCAGTGATGACAGAACTGGGCTAATATGGTCATACTTTCTAGTTCTAGTAAGAACTCTAGCTGCTGCATTTTGGACCAGAGGCTCAAATTGTTTTTTTTGTTTTTCTGTAGAAAGACAAGCATAAAAAGTGATAAAAGCCACTGAGTAATCCACTGTTCTGTAGAGGGGGTCAAAATGACCATTTTCACCTGAGATTTGGAGTCAATTTACAGGGGTGTAAAATTGACTTTATAAAGATGGCAGCATCATTATTTTATTTTCACACAGAGATTGGTAAATCTATTAGTATAATCTGTTGACTTAATCTTTATTTCATTTTATGCCAACAGTGACAGTTCAAAAATGGGAAAAAGCACTTCTTGTGTTTTTTTGCCTCAAGTTTGCATGCCTGTAACTCAAGAAGTATTAAAGATATCTTAATATCCTTTTGGATTTTGTGCGAGAATCCAAGTCCACTCCCAGAAAAGGTGTACGGTTTATGTGTAATCCTAGGCTCCTCATATAATCGAGTACCAAATCTCCATGAGATACCACCAAATCCTCTGATTGAGCAAGTATCAGCCAATCGTTCAGGTAGTTCAAAATCTGACACTCTGGAGCCACAACGGGGCCAGAGCCGCATCCATACACTTTGTGAAGGTTCAAGGAGCCATTTAAACAGGTGGTCACCGTAGAAGCTGGATCATGGTGTAACCGTACAACAGACTGATCCTCCCACATGAGTGGAGGGAAAAACCTCTGAAATGAGAAACTGTCAGATCACTCGATTGGCAAACCAGCACCAACGGCAGAAGTGGGAGCGTGAGGGCCTGCACACACGGCCTTAAGTCAAAATTAGTCCGAAATGCAACAAGTGGCACAAACAGGAGTTTCACTAAAAACTGACGCAATATGAGTGAAATGTATCGAAAGGGAACACAAATGTTTCTGTCAGCACTGTTTCATCTGGTTTAAATCACAAACGCAAGACAGATCCAGTTAGAAGGCTGTCCAATCTACAGAACACCATCATTTACTATGGATTTACTGTAGTAACCCTAACTGGCCAGTTCATTGTACAGCGACCCACCGCTGAACTGCACCATGGTATTGTGGAGGAAATGTGGTATATTCATATCAAATTTTAGATTATTAATGTAGACATGAATTAGAGTAATGGAATATAATTACAGTATTTTTTGTTATTAACCTGTTGCATTTATTTATGCTACTGTTTTACATAAATACAATAGAAACTAGAAACTAGGTGTTTTATCTGTGGTTAATACAATGATGTAAATGTATTATGGTATGGATGAACATTTAACTGAATATTTAAACTTTACCCTGAAGATTTCAATTGTTACAGATGTTACTGCATCCCAACTCAAGCTACTTTCAAATACTTTCATTTCTAAGAGAGAAAAAACACTAGTGTTGGGTCGAGTCCACCTTAGTTGAGTCTGAGTCGAGTGCGAGTCATTCTGAAGTATAATGCATTAAATGCAATTCTGTGTATCAGACAGATAATTATAGCTAGAGAAGAAAGACTTTATTAAAATAGTTGGGTAAAGACACACTGACACCATCAGCTCACTGCAACACAGCGAAATACTGGATTGATGATCACACACAAATCATGATAGTGAGTTCAGAGCACAAAGCGTCGTAAGATGATAATAATGTGAGATGATATTTTTTGAATCAGATTTAGAGCAATAACATGAATTTAGGACAGGCCCTAAAGCTTACATACAGAAAAACACACAAATGTTTGTAATTGACAGACAGACAGAGTGAGAGTTATTTGGTCTTCTGACAGCACAAGATTCTTCAGTCTTCATATTCCCAGCACGTCTTCAGTCACATGACACCCCAACAGGATGTTCCCGTCACACACGCACTGAGACAGGCCGTCCGCTGAAACACACACACCTCCAAACTCAGTACAAGAACACGTATGGCATTAATTCACACTGAATGCTGATGTCTCACGTTTCTGAGAGCGGATCCACGACGCCGCCTTCATGGCCACAAACTGCCACTCCACCTGGTCACCTGATCTACATGCATTTAACCAGATCAGGGCCAGAACGGTGGCCCACACTGACCCGTCCACCTGGAACACAAACCACACGTCACACACACACACACACTGAACCAATCATGACGTATCTGAGGACATGACATCATTCGCCCCACCTGTGCCGGTCTGTGTTTGGTCACCTCGTCCTCCGTCTTTCCAAACACAGCAGCCAGTGCAGCGCTCAGTTCCCAGCATCCCGAGGCCTTCTGAAGAGAGACCAGCTGGAGCAAAGGGTCCGTCTGGGGCTCGGGTTCTGCTGACGCACACCGAGAGTTTAGACATGAAGAACAAACAGCAGCTTTATATGATATGATGATTAGAGATGATAAATGAAATCCTACAGTGAAGCGCAGCAAAACTGCACGTAACGTGTGTAACATCTCTATTTCAATGCTCCGTCACAGAGCGAGTTTCGTCATTTCTGAAGGTTTAACATTAAAACCTGAGCAGCTGTGACATCATCACTTACATTCAAACGACAAAATTCAACTGGACAAGACAATCGAACTAACCCTAATCTAACCTGACACTGCAGAAGTGTGTATGATGATGAAACATGAGGTTATGAATACGGGCTACTTTATGAGCTCTGTACGTAATAATGTGCTTCTCTTTTCATCTGTCCCTTGAATTAAGTGAAGAAAAGTACATTTATAATCTCATGTCATGATTCATTCTAGAATAATCTACATGAAATGATTTATCACTATTTAAAGTGTTTAGAGCAAAAGCACATAAATGCTTAAAAAATATATTCCATGTCCAGAAGCAGACAAATAAACGCTGAAGCTTGTCCTTCATTTGTTGGCCATTTGTTTGTCTTACAATTAAAGGATTAGTTCACTTTCAAATTAAAATTTCCTGATAATTTACTCTCTTCCATGTCATCCAAGATGTTCATGTCTTTCTTTCTTCAGTGAAAAAGAAATGAAGGTTTTTGAGGAAAACATTCCAGGATTTTTCTCCATATAGTGGACTTCACTGGGGTTCAACGGGTTGAAGGTCCAAATGTCAGTTTCAGTGCAGCTTCAAAGAGCTCTACATGATCCCAGACGAGGAATAAGAGTCTCATCTAGAGAAACCATCGGACATTTAAAAAAAATATAATATATAAAAAAATATTATAAGCACAAATGCTCTGTTCTGCGATGCGCGTTCGTGACGTCACGTGATACGCAGTTACGTTGAAAAGGTCGCGCTTGACATAGGCGGAAGTACCAAGTCAGTGTTTACAAGTTGAACGTGCAAATACTACGTCAAACGCCATTTACAAAAAAAGGCAAAACAACAATGTGGGACGATTTTGAACTTCGAGGAGGAGATGAGTTTTTCGCCCTGCCCTACCTTTTTGAACCGGAATACACAGAGAAAGAGACTGCTGCGGCGACACACACCTCTCCAGCATCGGGCAGACGAAGATCTAACGAGACGTGGTGGTGCACATGTGGCAAATGCCAACAGAGGAAGAATCTCAATGCTGCCACGACTGGACCATTTCAATCAGTCGGTGAGTCCCTGTTTCCATCTCGCTGCATTACCGGACAGAATGGATTTCCACCGTTACTGAGCAACAGCATTTTAAGGGGGTCGCACACCGGACACGAAGCTCAGCGCCACGACACGTCTTTACAATTCGAACGCATTGTTTTCTATGAGTGTACGCACACCGGTGGAGACATTCAGCGCCTGTCCGCGGCGCCCAGCTACGCCTCAAAATCCTGCTGTGCCACAGCGCGCCATGTACATTGTTTTACTTTAAATGTATATTATATTTCTCTCAAATCGGCATTAATGTACATACTGACTTCACCCTGTGCTGCAAGATACATTAGTTTTACACTTTTAGTTTAACAGCTTGAATAAAGTCTAAAAATGTATAATAAACGTAGCCTTTTCTTTCCTTTTGCTCTGTTGTGCCATTTTTCCATGTACACTACATATTCTTTAATATTTCGCACTGAGGTTAAAGTTTCCCTGTTGACGTAAAACACTCCCATTGTGCAGCTCTTCTATCAGGAGTCGAGTCAAAATTGAGCTCGCGTGTATATAATGTGCGATACCTGTGAGCGGTCAGAGATGCGGCGCCGAGCTTCGCGTCTGGTGTGCGACCCCCTTAAGAGGTGTTTTTGTTCTGATGGAGAAGCGTATAACAGTCTGATGGCACTGACAACACAGAATGGAAGAACCATTAGTTGTTTTACCTTTTTTTGTAAACACCGTTTGACTTAGTATTTGCACGTTCAACTTGTAAACACTGTCGAGCGTGACCTTTTCAATGTAACTGCGTATTACGTGACGTCACAAACACGCATCGCAGAACAGATCAAGCAAGCATTTGTGCTTATAAAATTATTATTATTTTTTTTTTAAATGGCTGATGGTTTCTCTAGATTAGACTCTTATTCCTCGTCTGGGATCATGTAGAGCTCAGAAACTGACATTTGGACCCGTTGAACCCCGGTGAAGTCCGCTATATGGAGAAAAATCCTGGAATGTTTTCCTCAAAAACCTTCATTTCTTTTCCACTGAAGAAAGAAAGACATGAACATCTTGGATGACATAGAGGTGAGTAAATGATCGGGAAAAGTTTATTTAAAAGTGAACTAATCCTTTAACAAGATCCACATGTAATATCTGAGATATTTAAGCATATTTGAACACTCAAGAGAATCGACTCCAAGGCTTTGAGTGCAACACCAGGAAACTACATTTACACATAAGAAATGTTTTGTCAGTAATTACTATTAACTATTTATTGTTAGGGGCAATTTATTTAAGGAATGGGAAGCATGACTGATGCAGCCAAATCAGACGGGATTAAAATGCAAAAGCAGTTCTGTAATTGTCACATCATAATGACGTCCCCATCTGAGCGAATCCTGATTAGAGTAATGTTTCTGAATCTGAGGCTGATGTGTTGATTTACCCTGATATGACGCAGAATCACATTCAATCATGCCGCAGTCAGCAGACTGGAAGATGGCACGTGCTACAAAACAATCATTCAAAGAGTGACTTTCCGAAACAGACCATTTATATATAAGAAAAAGAAAAGCTCAGTGAGATATATCTTGTCTTACACTTTGGAGAACCAAATCCCATTTGAGGCATTGCCATTGCTAAGAAAACAGAGAGAAACAGATATGAGCACATGCTGAAAGCATCATTCAGACAGTGACATTCAGATATGGAGAAAAAGAAAGACAATTAGATGAAAATACACATTCACAAAAGAACAACAGGAGTTGAGTGAAGTGTGTGTTGGTTGCGTATTTCTCTTACGCATTGGAGAACAAAATACCGCGTCAGCCATCATTGCTAAGAAAACAGAGAGAAACATATGAGCACAAGCTAAAACCATCATTCAGACAGTGACATTTAGATATGAGGAAAAAGACAATTAGATGAAAATACACATCCAGAAAAGAACAACAGGAGTTGAATGAAGTGTGTGTTGGCCATCTATTTCACTTACGCATACTCGATTGTAATGACATGGGAGCCGCCATTGCTGAGAATAGAGAGAAAAGCACATGCATAAGAACAGACGACACTTTAAAATAATAAAACAAAATCAAAAACACTCACCAAACCAAAACACACACGGCTCAAATCCATCTCAAGAGCTCCAAAAATGGTGAAGGTGCTTGTCGTTTTTTTTTTTTTTTTGAGCGATTACCTCTATGAATGTATTAGTACTGAAAAATGTGTAGTTTTTATTTTACATGGCTAAACCACAGCGGCCATCTTTGAGTCACGGCACACATCTTCATATGAACGATGACAAAACTGAGTATTTGAGTTCAGGACGGGCGTTGCTCTTTGGGACGAAAACTGATCTTCACATTTCAAGGTTCATGAACAAATATTTTTGCAAGTTTTTGTTTCTTAGACTTATAAATGAAGGTCAATTATTGTTCAGGGTTCCACATTTAGAGTGGAATTTACAATGGGAAGGATTGGAGTCTCATCCCTGACTTTTTTTAGGTGTTTCTGTTAAATATAGTGTGAATGCAGAACATTTCAGGCTTATCTTAATATTTTTATGGGACGTAAAAGTGTGAGTGTGCAATTTCTTTTGAATGTCCCTCACTTTAGGTTTGATTATGTCTGAAACAGACAGGAAGCTGAAATTTTCACAGATATAAGACCTCAATGAGAGCGCTCTGAGATTCTGCTGCTTACAGAGCTAGAGCTGGTGGAAATCTGGGGAAAAGCTTCATTCAGGTGCTTGGAGAAATGTACAGATGTAATAAAAGAATAACAAATAATAATACAAATTAAAAATGTACAACAGAACCTATATCTGTGAAAAAGGCCTATATGGTCCTCCACCAGGGATTTTAGATTTGCACGACCAATACATAAAGGTCATCACAAAAGAAAGAAAGAAAGAAAGAAAGAAAGAAAGAAAGAAAGAAAGAAAGAAAGAAAGAAAGAAAGAAAGAAAGAAAGAAAGAAAGATTAAAATTCCACTGGAGCACTTGAGATGGACTGACCCACGTATGAGTTTAAAAAGAAAGAACAGTATTTTATTCCTTACCGCACATTCTCATTGGGGCAGAGCACATCGCAAACCCTTGAAGCATATCTAATAAAGAATTTAATTTCACATGTTGATGATGAGAATACACCAATGTTACACTGTTATGTGACAGGAAAACTGATTCTGAAATCCTGCTTCTAAACAGTCCTGATCCTGGAGGGCCAGTGTCCTGCACAGTTTAGTTCCAACACACTTACCTTTTCTAGCTAAGCCACTTTAAAGGTGCCCTAGAACGTTCTTTCACAAGATGTAATATGAGTCTAAGGTGTCCCCTGAATGTGTCTGAAGTTTCAGCTCAAAATACCCCATAGATTTTTTTCAATTAATTTTTTTAACTGCCTATTTTGGGGCATCATTAACTATGCGCAGATTCAGGCTGCGGCCCCTTTAAATCTCGCGCTCCCTGCCCCCCCCGAGCTCTTGACTATAAGTGCAGTTATACAGTGCAAAAACAAAGTTCACACAGCTAATATAACCCTCAAATGGATCTTTAAAAGATGTTCGTCATGCATACAGCATGCATGGATCGAATCGTGTGAGTACAGTATTTATTTGGATGTTTACATTTGATTCTGAATGAGTTTGATAGTGCTCCGTGGCTAAAGCTAACATTACACACTGTTGGAGAGATTTATAAAGAATGAAGTTGTGTTTATGAATTATACAGACTGCAAGTGTTTAAAAATGAAAATAGCGACGGCTCTCGTCTCCGTGAATACAGTAAGAAAACGATGGTAACTTTAACCACATTTAACAGTACATTAGCAACATGCTAACGAAACATTTAGAAAGACAATTTCCAAATATCACTAAAAATATCATGATATCATGGATCATGTCAGTTATTATTGCTCCATCTGCCATTTTTCGCTATTGTTCTTGCTTGCTTACCTAGTCTGATGATTCAGCTGTGCACAGATCCAGACGTTAATACTGGCTGCCCTTGTCTAATGCCTTGAACATGAGCTGGCATATGCAAATATTGGGGGCGTACATATTAATGATCCCGACTGTTACGTAACAGTCAGTGTTATGTTGAGATTCGCCTGTTCTTCGGAGGTCTTTTAAACAAATGAGATTTATATAAGGAGGAGGAAACAATGGAGTTTGAGACTCACTGTATGTCATTTCCATGTACTGAACTCTTGTTATTCAACTATGCCAAGATAAATTCAATTTTCGATTCTAGGGCACTTTTAAGACAAACCTGCAATGCTACGGTACACAGGGCAGGAAAACAGAGGATGGATGTCAAAAGAGGAGACGCTTCACTACGTTGAATAAACTGCTTTTGTGGGAAAATGGCTTATCATTTAATGAATCGACAGCCCATGGCTAATCTTCAATATATTTGCTCTTAAACATTCATTTTGGATTGATCTATTTTTAGAGTTTACACCAAAAAGAAAAAAAAATTCTGTTTTTATAAGAGAAGTCATGGACAGATATGATTCAGTTTACAGCACTTCCTTTCATGTCTATGGCAAACAGTGACTGAGCGTCGCACAACTGTTAAGGCTGTAATGTGATTGATTATCAAGGCACATGTGATCCAAGTTAGCAGTTATGCTTTCTCCAATGGTAGAGCCAAGGACCCTCGTATCTCCCAATAATAAGACCATCTGTTTCTAGTGATCCTGTAGAGATGATCTGGTCCAGGTGTGTTTGATTGTGACTGGAGGACAGTGTTTCTCCAGGATCAGCTCTGCTCTAAACACAGAAATCAGTGAACTTACGCTGTACTGGCACTCTCCTCTGCAGCAGCGGCCCTTTGACCGTCTGTTTGCTGTCTTTATTGATGCCGATGAAGGCTGTGTGAACGCTGCTCACTCCTGCCTGAACACTGAGCTCCACGATCCTGCTCCTGACGGCCTCGGCGTCTGCTCCTCCGGCCCGCTCCTGCAGCTCCAGAGAGCGGATCACAGACCGGGCCGCCAGCCGGTGGATCGTCCGTCTGCAACGAAAACAAACCCGTAAAGACAGTCTTGACCGTCAGAGACGCAGTGCAGTGCCTAGTGAACGTGATCTGATACGGAGGCACTAATGTGAACTGAGCTCGTTTCATCCCACTCTTCTTTGTATTGTTTCACGTCACATCCATAATTGTCCTACTACAGCCAAAATGACCAATAATAAAACTGTATTCAGGAGTACAAATAATCAGATAGTATAAAAATATGCATATTTGGCGTGCTGTCCGAGGGAAGGGCTCCAAGCTTAGAATTTTTGCCCAAACCCAGAGTACTCCCCCAAAGGATGCAAAATGAACAACGGACAGCAGTGGCGATTGGATGGGTAAACCCCGCCGGCCAGCCAACGAGGAGTTTTGACACTTGGACTGGGAGGGTTCTTGCGACATGCGACAGGACTTGAACACTCGCAGCATCGGACGATGACGAACGATGATGGAGTTCAACCGTTTTGGCCTAAAGGCTCTTGCGGCATCCGACGGGAGATCAATACTCGTACTGGTCGGATGGGAAAGCTTTAGCCAGGAGACAGGTGAAAAATTGGTTTCAACCGGGGAGGGCTCTCACAGCGTCCGATGGTAATGAAACACTCACAGCGTCGGACGGGTTAGCCCCTCCAGCCTGCAAACGATGATGGAGTTTAACCATTTAACCAACCTTGCCGAAGGCCTGCTGCTGCGGTCCGACGCTCGTCTTCTAGCGCATGAGAGATGTGAGATGAAAGGGCGGCCTTGCAGGACTATCCGCATCGTAAAGTTTAAGTGGCCAAGCAAAGAAAGCAGTTTGCGTTTAGAGCAGTTTGGACTGTCTAGGAAGGTTGATGTGACCAGAAGTATCCAAACGATTTTCCTTGTGCAGTGTGGCCTGGAAATTAACTGTATCCAAGTTAATGCCCAAAATTGTAATCCTTTTTTTTTTTATCCTGAGCTCAGTGGAAACCGTGCAGGGCTGAGAGATGGATTATTATTAATCGTTTTTGTAAATAATCTTATTTTCTCTCTTTAGAAAAAAAAAATGGTTTTCTTGAAGTGATAGCATGATGAGAAGACTTTATAACCTGTGTATATTCACTGTAGTTTGATACTGTAATCGTTGTTTGATGTTGGATGATAAGTACAGTCTGATTTAGATGATCATTTGCTCCTTTATCTGCACACACACATTCATTCAGTGAAATTCAAAATGGACTCGCTTAAGGTAAAAGATAAAGATATAATTGCATAATAAAAATGTGCGCCTTGAATTTATTCAATTGTGCTCGACAATCACTAAAGGATCACTAAACTTTTGCCATGAAAATGCACTGCTTGTATGATAAATTTATTTTTCTTTCTTTATTTATTTATTAAATTTTAGTTTTCTTTTTCCATATTTATGCCGTTCTGGAAAAAATTTTCCAAACTGCATAGGAACCCTCAAAATAACAGTTTATTTTCATAAGTTATCTGTCTATGGGTCTTTAGAGCCCCACCTCTGCCTCGCTGCTGGTGTTTGCGTCTCCGTATAGCTTTGTTTTCTCTTACTTTTATTCATTGTTGCTTATATTATTATTATTGCCTACCACATTAATCTGACGTCGCTAGCCTGTAATCTTTGAATCTAAATCGCTGTCACAACGCGTTTGCATCTCGCTTGTTAACTTATCAGTCTCGCGCGCTCCTTTTCAACGCGTTCATCAAACAGCTGTGGTAACTCGGATCAGTCTACAAACACGGTGAGTCATGTCATCCTTTCCCACTGTTATCTCGTGTTCAGTCTGTCACATGTTCAGTGTAGCTCTCTCTGTCAGCGACGAGGGATTTACATGTCATAAATGTAGGGAAATAGTCAAGCTGACAGAGAGAATCTCAGAATTAGAGACACGCATCCAAACTTTAATCGAGGATAGTAAGAATGCAGGGGCTTCAGATACTGTTTTGGATGCGACTAGCTTAGTGAACTCTGTACATTGTTCGGTTCCGGCTGTAGAGCCCGCGCAGCAGGGCACTTGGGTAACGGTGAGGCGGCCTAGCCTCACTCCTGTTCGTCGGAGTGGTGAGATAGTTAGCAGATTATCATCACTCAATGGCTGGCTGTCTAAGTGGTGTCCGCAGAATAATATAGGTTTCATAGACAATTGGAAAAGCTTTTGGGGCAGACCTGACCTGTTGAAAAGAGATGGTATTCATCCGTCCCGGGATGGTGCTGCTCTTCACTCTAGTAATATGGCACATAGTCTCAGAACTAAAACATGACAAACTGGGGCCCAGGACAGGAAGCAGACAGACTGGCTAAACCGACCGTCTGCTAGCTGCCTCACGTTACAGAAGTCAGATAATTAGAATTAGTACTAGCTGCAGATAAAGTCCTTGTTGTTGGTGATTTTAATATCCATGTAGATAATAAAAAAGACTCATTAGGATTGGCATTTACAGACATTCTAAACTCTATTGGTGTTAGACAACACGTGTCGGGACCCACTCATTGTCGTAATCATACTTTAGATCTAATATTGTCACATGGAATCGATATTGATGCTGTTGAAATTCTGCAGCAGAGTGACGACATCTCAGATCATATCTAGTCTCGTGTATATTACATTTAGTGAAAGCGGCTAAACTGCCTCCCTGCCATAAATATGGTAGAACCATCACTTCTACCACTAAAGATCGCTTTATAAATAATCTTCCTAATCAGTTTCATCGCCTTAGCATACCAGACAGCTTAGAAGACCTAGATGTTGCAACAGAAACTATTGACTCTCTCTTTTCCAGCACATTAGACTCAGTTGCTCCTTTAAAAAAGATTAAGGAAATTAATCCAACACCATGGTACAATGAGTAACACACTCGGGCCCTAAAAACAGCAGCTAGAAAAATGGAGCGCAGCTGGAAGAAAACAAAACTAGAAGTATTCCGCATTTCGTGGAGAGAGAGAATGATTGAGTACAGAAAGGCCTTAAAAACTGCTAGATCTGCCTATTTTTCAAAACTTTTAGAAGAAAATAAACATAACCCTAGGTATTTATTTGATACAGTGGCTAAATTAACAAGAAATAAAGCTTCAACTTCTGATGTTTCCAAGGAGCACAGCAGTAATGACTTTATGAACTTCTTTACTTGCAAGATTGATAATATTAGAGAAAAAATTATAACCATGCAACCGTCTACTACAGTCTTGTGTCAGACAGTGCATTGTAGTGTCCCTAAAGAAAAATTCAATTCATTTACTGCTTTAGGAGAGGAAGACTTGTCTAAACTTGTTAAATCATCAAAATCATCCACATGTATGTTAGACCCTATACCGACTAAGCTATTGAAAGAGATGCTTCCAGAGGTCATAGATCCTCTTCTTAATATTGTTAATTCATCTTTATCACTAGGATACGTACCAAAAACGTTTAAACTGGCTGTTATTAAACCTCTTATTAAAAAAAAATCACAACTTGATCCTAGAGAATTAGTCAATTACAGGCCGATCTCAAATCTCACTTTTCTGTCAAAAATACTAGAAAAGGCAGTTTCACAACAACTATGTTCCTTTTTAGAAAGCAATAGTATCTGTGAAGATTTCCAGTCAGGATTTAGACCGTACCATAGTACTGAGACTGCTCTCATTAGAGTTACTAATGATTTGCTCTTATCATCAGATCGTGGTTGTATCTCTCTATTAGTGTTACTGGATCTTAGTGCTGCATTTGACACTATTGATCACAATATTCTTCTAAACAGACTCGAAAATTATGTTGGCATTAGTGGAATTGCATTGGCACGGTTCAAATGCAGAAAACTGTGGAGGAACACAGGTGAGTCGGCTATGTACATATATAGGCCTTATCTCTTGCTGATTGGTAATGTGAACGTTTTCCTCCTGAACTTTGTTAATAAAACATCATTTAGTGAGATTTTTTGTTGGCAAAGAAAGCAAGGAGATGATGCCATCCAACATGTGTAAAATTATTTTAGATAATCTTCATAACTCTACACTTTAACTTATTATGTGCCAAAGTACCGGTGATCAGCACACATTTGTAGTAAAATCTGCACATTTACTGCAGCTGCTCATGAATGATGAAGAGCTTTATCAGTCAACATAAGAGGAAATGGAAGATCAGAGAGGTACCGAATTTAACAACAAACAAACAAACAAACAAACAAACTAAACAAAAAAATGTTAGTGTGTGCATGAGTGAGAGAGAGTGTGTGTGTGTGTGTGTGTGTGTGTGTGTGTGTGTGTGTTACCCTGTGTCTTCCTTAGGTTTCAGAGTAAACTGGAGCTGGTTAGTCACGGGTTGGTCTTTCAGCCTGTATTTCAGAGTTACTGCTCCTTCTGTCGTTCCTGAACTCTGTGACGAGGGAGAAACAAAGAAACATGAGCAGCATTTGATGATTTTACACAGCTCTTTCTTACGAGGGTTAGTGTTGGGTCACATCTGGGTTAGGACAGGCTGTCAGGCAGCATTTGTTCTTAATCTCAGAACCACACAATGATTGACATGTCGTATATTGCCCACAGGACACTAGTTGAGGAGCCCTTGGGTTAAACAGTGTGGCTCTGGAAAAGCCCTTCAGATTAAAGGATTAAAAAGCTTTGACCTGTCCTTTCAGCTGAGCGTAGATGAGCGCCCTCTGGACCCTGGAACAGAGCACTGATGGGTGGAGACAGCATGTCCACCGTAACGCCCTCAGGAATGGTCCAGTCCACAGAGATATTATCCACAGCCGGCTGGAGAGCAAACCTGAGCGACTGCATCACCTGACAGAGAAGGACAAGAGAGGTGGTGAATAAAAACCCTGAACATCTTGTTCTGATTCTGTCCACAGCAGATCTTACTTTGGGTTGCATGCGGTCAGTGCCTGTGATGAACTGAGCGTGACCAGAACCTTCTCTGGCCATTCCTGTGATGAGAGCCGTACTCGCACCCTCACCGATCCCGAAGGAGAAACACCTGAAGGCACGAGAACACAATCACCTGACATGAGCTAAACGCTGTGATATCAGTAGATGAGGAGGAGAGAGACGAGCGCGCCCACCTGTGAGAGTACACGTGACTCTTCACCAGATCCAGCACCTCTTTAGTGTTCCACACCTCTCCATCCGTGAAGATGAACAGCTGAGAGAGAATCAGTGTCAGGCTGAGGAAACACCTCACCGACGCTCAGAAACAGTGCTCGATGATTAATATGTTTGGCTGTACCTGTCGGGGGTGATCCGGGTGACAGGGCTGACTGTAGATGTGTTTCAGCGGCTGGAGGATCTCTGTGCCGCCCATGTCTGCCCTCATGTTCTTCACTCTCTTTAGAGCCTCTTCCATCGTGTCCTCGCTGTACACAACACTCTGACTGCAACGACACACACCACAGTCTCTCACAAAACCACCGCTAAACAGCATCAGATCATTCCTGAAGAACAACTAACATCTGGATACTGACGGGAAGAAGGACTCAAAGTGAGAGCCGAATCCATAGATGTTGAAGTAGCATCCCATGGGCAGACTCTTCAGCAGCAGCAGCAGCGTGTCCTACAGAGACACAAGCACAGATGAGACTCAGCACATCTCAATAAATCTGTCAGATCTCAAATCATGAATCTTACTCTTGCACTTTCGATGCGCATCTGTGAGTCTTTCCCATGATGCATCGCGCAGTCCATACTGCCGGATCTGTCAACCACAAAAACAAACTCGCCTCGAGATGCCATTGATGACATTATGTCTGCAGGGAACTCTGGGTACAAACTGATCATGAGCACCGGGTCGCCCATCAGAGAGCCTGAAACACAGACAGTGTAAACAGGGTGAGAATGGACAGTATTCAGTATGAACCGTTTACACCGTACGACAGTCCTACAGAGTGAATCAAAGTACCTGAACAACTAATCAAGTCCTGTGTCCAAACACACACACACACACACACACACATACACACACACACACACACACACACGAACCTGTTTTCTCTAATACAGTAGGAAGAATTGTTAATAGTGCAAATGAAATGAAATGTGGAGTATATAGAGGAGAGTGTAAACTGTGAACCAAAATCTTTAATCGCTTAGTGAGACACAAACACCAATGGCAAAAGAATTGCCTTCATGAAGAAATTCTGGCAATATCTGATATTTCACATTGTGGGTGTGAAGCTTCTTCTTGCCTGTGATGGCTTCATTTTCATATTAGAGTGAAATAACCCTTTAACTCACACAGAAGTATATTTACAGCATACTAAATTTATGTACAAACAAAAACATGTACCTGGCTGAGCCTCGGCCGCTCCGGCCTCCACGACAGCAGTGGGCTGATGGGTATTCTCATAGTACAGAAGCAGCTCAACATCCTTATCGAACCGGTGACCAGCACTCAGATTCACCTGCACACACACCATTACAGGCTTCCTGAAACTGTGACGTTAAGTGCATAAATACTGTCATTCACTCACACACACACTCACTCACACACACTCACTCACTCACTCACTCACTCACTCACTCACTCACTCACTCACTCACTCACTCACTCACTCACTCACTCACACACTCACACACTCACACACTCACACACTCACTCACTCACTCACACACTCACACACTCACTCACACACACACACTCACAAACAGGCGCACACTATCACTTAGTCACTGGTCTCTCCATAGGCGTAATGGTTTCACTCACTATACTGTACAAACCGTACTTCCTAACCCTACCCCTATCCCTAAACCTAACCATCACAGGACACACATTCTGCACTCACTCACTCACTCACTACACTCACTCACTCACTCACACAACAACACATCTCACTCACTCACTCAGTCATCACTCACTCACACACTATTACACATCCATTTCACCACTCGTGGGGACCGCTGGCTGGACCACCACAACTGTAGGTGATCTCAGGTTCACTTAATTACATTGTGGGGCACATTTGGTCACACACACATGTCACACTCACACTCACTATCACACACACACACTCACACACACTCACACACTCACACACACACTCACACACACACACACACACACACTCACACACACACACACACACAGTACCGTGGCGTGAGTGTGGTCAGAGTCGAGGAACACCAGAGGATCCAGAGGGCAGCTGGACTCCAGTCTGGAGATGCGGTCAGAAGATCTCACTTCGACACTCAGAGACAGTGTGTAGGGAATAACACATGCTGAGGAAACTTCTGGAACACCAGCCAGCTGAAGCTGAGAGAATCACATGAACAAACAGAGATACTGTATAACACCAGTCAACCGCCCGACCAGAACTGACCCGAGCACCTGATGGGTTTAGGACACAGCCGATTCGACCGCTGAACACTAAAGCACTGCACTACATCCGATTACCATCAATGACAACATATGAATGATAATAATCATAAATGTTTCCTGAGCATCAAATCATCATATCAGAATGATTTCTGAAGGATCATGTGACACTGAAGACTGGAGTAATGATGCTGAAAATTCAGCTTTGATCACAGGAATAAATTACACTTTACTATATATTCACACAGAAAACAGCTGATTTACACTGTAAAAATATTTCACTGTTTTACTGTATTTTTGACCAAATAAATGCAGAACAGAAAAGATTCTTTCACAAGCTTTTGACCGCTAGTGTAGCTGACGGGGGAAATAAGAGGTTTGATCACATCATTCACTATAAGAATAGTTTCATAAAAAGATGTTTTGTACTTTCAAAACACTGCTGCTTTAAATCAAACATAAATCATGTAGAAATACACGAATGGATAAGCACGTGTGTAATTACGCCACAGAAGATGATCAAGTCATGTGATCTGCACCTGCGGGTGTGTATCTGGGGTTGAGTACAGCCGGCAGACAGAAGCGCAGGGCGTGGTCGGCCTGAACGCTGAGCTCCATCACATAGACGATGGTGATGACGGCGTTCTGACCCGGAGACAAACACCCGACGCTCAGTTTGAACACATCCGAACTCTGATCGCTCTCTTCCAGCAGAAACGCCTGCTGACCCGAACTCACAGCATCATCATACTGATCCCGCGCCTGCAAGAGACGAACACATCCATTACCACAAACACCAGAACAACCGGTCATTACGAGCACTGTTATTATCGTCACGGTTCTCAAACTTCTCAGGACAAGTTTAGTGTATGCCTGTGCCATATTTTGATTAATATTGCTGTATTTCAGGTAAATCCTGACGCTGCGAGAGCCTCACTAGACCTTTGACTGGCTCTTTGCAGATCTGTGGAACACATTATTTTCTAATGGTGTAAATTCCAGGGGTCACCTGAGGCCTCCTCAACTCTATCAGACACAACAGCAGAGATGAACCGGTGAGATGCATTACTGGTTTCACAGTCACAGAGAGAAGGTCATTCATATCAGAGGTACTTCACATACAGAAGCCTTAAAAAACACATCAATAAAAAAAACACATTTTATTCAAACGCTCAGAGACACTGAATGTGGTCAAAAACAATATCATTGCAAAAGTGTATTTTTACAATCTCCACCGGAGTTAAATGGGTTACTGTAGAAAGATAAGAAAAACTTCTGTAGTGTAATGTGTGATCTGAACACAAATACGCTGATAACTACCAAAAATCATTTTACTGAAATAACCCAATTCACCAGTTTACATGCAAATTAATAACCTGGCAATGCAAGTCAACCGCGTTTACAACACCGTGTAAAAAAACAGTTTATTCTACGGTGATGACGTCAAAATGTAAGCATCCATTTATTTTGAGTTGAGTTGAGATGTTAAAGCATTACAAAACTCAGATTCTTTCAAAAAGTCAGAGGGAAACTTGCACAGACTCATTCTCAGACTCTCTCGTCCTTTAGCTGCATGAGATGAGAACACATTTCTCGGGTCAAGAACAAGTCAGAGTTTGCGATATTTCTCCTCCCCAACCGTGAAACACTCGCTTGCTGGATGTGCTTAAATTTGCCATAAATAAGGACATTTTGTGTCACATGTCACATATGCACACTTCAACAAGCCAACAGAACACACACACCTGGAGCAGTTCACTGCGGCGCCCGGGGAGCGACTGGGGGTTAAGGGTCTTGCTAAAGGGCACCTCAGTCATTTCCTGCTTGAGAATCGAACCCGCAACCTTCGCGTTATCAATACGACTCTCTAACCATTCGGCCACGACTGCTCGCAACGAAACGTAAACATCTTAACACGGGTTAATGCCGGGTGAAATCAGTGTAATGGGCAAAAATCTATCTGGTGTCGATCGGTTTATTCTTAAGCCATTTATGACCTTACTCTGATAGAGGAAAACAGGCTAACTCTTGGGCTGAGCACACAGAACAGCATGCGAGTACCGAATTAAATTCTCTTTTGCCTCTTCTAGCGCTGGAATGGTTTAAAATATACTGAACGTGTGAACTAGCAAGACGAAACACATGCGAATTATAAAATTTCACTCTATGGTGGTTAAACTTGCAGTTAATCCGCGTATCACACGCGTGCCGAACTATGGGGCCGGTCCGTACGGATCACAACGATCTGTTTAACCCCTTTATTATGACCTGCTGTAGTACCCAGTGGGTCAGGTGCTGCGCTGCGCTGTTTCCTTAAGAACTGCACATAATGTTTCAATGAAACACTGTTATCAGCTCTAGAAAGTTTGCTGCAGCATGACAGGCCATTTCCCTTTCACTATGCTGCAGCGCCATCTAGCAGCCGAGCTGAGGGTTGCGGCTCTGAACTGGATATTTTTGTGTGTACTTTTGTTTTTATTTTCACACACTTCTGTGTCATTGGCCCAGTGCCTGGATGCACAGAGAACATTTGTATTTCTTTTATAGAGGAGCATTTGTGTAAACTCTCCTCTCTCCCAGATAGGGGAGAAGCAACACAGTGGGCACTGGGTGAACTGGTGCCAACACTCCCAACAGGCGGACTTCCTTCTTCTGAACATTCTGCTTGAATCACACCCTGACGGGGAACACGACTCCGGATGCTGTGAAGAGCGGTGCTGCAGCGACTCTTTCCATTCAGAAACAGACCACTGGTTAGGTCACCTGACTCCACCTGCACTGACTGCTGAGGTGGGGGGGGCCTAGGGATTCTGTACCCCGACTGAGAGGGATCTTTCCCGCTGGATGGGCTTGCAGTTGCCATAATAGATGCAAACAATGGGGATTAACAAGATCACCACAATGTGCCTTTTGAAATCGGTTTTAACCATTATTTCTGATAATATATTGTTATATATAATTAAATATTGAATATCTCCTAACGTTCTGTGACATATTTAGAATTATGGCTCATCAGTTTAGCGGTACTCCTTTTGAGGATCTTCTGAGGAGAGCTTCCAAACAGGATCTTCACGGGGAAGAGAATGAAGTGGCGATCGTTAGCAGCGATGTATCAGGGAGGCGGGACTCCCGTATCACTGTTGTGATTGGTCTGTCACCTGACACACATTGTTTTGTGTTGTGGTGCTTCCAGGATTGGTGACGCCTGAGGCATTTCCATAATGTGAGATACCCGGCCCATGTGAGAAAATGTTCACGTCTCGTCTTTTGCACGCTCAAATTCGTTATTCCAGGTCACATGGTCGCGACACGTGGTGCGTTTTCCAGGTGCATCGGGGTGAAAAATTCTCAACTTTTCAGAATGCCGCAATCGCACCGCAGGTCATGTGATAAGAACCAACCAATCAGCTTCGGCCATTCCGTAACAAAACATCAAAAGCTCAGCCGAACAGCTGATCATAGCTGTACAGGGCGGTTTTATATCTCATCTCCATAAATATATCTAGTAGTAAAGCTAATGCAAGGGCTAGAAATCAATTGATCCTTTGCTGAAACTTCCTCGTCATCACGGAGAGTGCAGTTCATGGATGCACAGCAACGACAGACGCCACGGGAGCGCAAGCGCTTTGGAAAGAAGGAGAAAGCAGCGCGTTTTCAGACTCGATATGTGAACGGCCCCTAATGCCTTACTGTTCATAAAAAGTAACGCAATTAGTTACTTTTTTAGGGAGTAAATATTGCAATATTGTAAGACATTACTTTTAAAGGTCCCGTTCTTCGTGATCCCATGTTTCAAACTTTAGTTAGTGTGTAATGTTGTTGTTAGAGTATAAATAAAATCTGTAAAATTTTAAAGCTCAAAGTTCAATGCCAAGCGAGATATTTTATTTAACAGAAGTTGCCTACATCGAACGGCCAGTTTGGACTACATCCCTCTACTTCCTTCTTTAATGACGTCACTAAAACAGTTTTTTGACTAACCTCCGCCCACAGGAATACACAAGAGTTGCGTTTGTAGAGTGTGTTTGTCGCCATGTTGTCGAAACGCTGTTATTTTCATCCCGCAGTCCAATCACCGGGTCTGATTCCGGCTCAGATTGATAGGGTAAAATTAAAGACATGTTTACAATAACACTGAGCGCGTGCATCTCCACGTTATGGTTAGAGGCGTGACCTTTCCGGGCAAGATGCGCTAAACTGCTGTCGAATCACAACACAGGAACCGCTGGCACAATCAGAACTCGTTACGTATTTCTGAAGGAGGGACTTCATAGAACAAGGAAGTCATCAGCCCGTTTTTATGACAGTGGAAACAGCGGTATACAGAAGTAAATTATGTGAAAAATACTGTTTTTACACGCGAAACATGAACACGTGTTATATTGCACACTATAAACACAATCAAAGCTTCAAAAAACCACGAAAAACGGGACCTTTAAAAGTAACTTTCCCCAACACTGGTTAAAGCAATGCGAGTGACTGGCTGATGGTTACTTTAAGCCGTTTAAATTTTACATTATTTACTTAAAATGACTTCACTCGCACCTGGAGGGCAGCGCAGGGCAGGAGCGCCGCTGTCCTCCAGAGTTTAGCTCCAGCAGGATTAAGGTTGGGAAAGATCAGTGTCACAGACTAAAACACTCGACTCACGCTCTGTTTGTCCTGCACCTCCGCCACGATCTCCTGCTCTCCGATCCTGGCACTGAAGTGGCACACGGCGGCGTCGGCGGGCAGCGGGAAGACGAACACGGCCTCCAGGGGGCGCTCCTCCTCATTGACGTACTGCAGACTGGAGCTGACGGACACCACGTGATCCTGGACCTGCAGCTGCACTGCGATGCTCTTCAGAGGAACTGAAACACAAACATCAGAAGATCTGCACCTGCTGCTGTCATTAAGAGACAATATGAGCAGTTAAAGCTGTAATTATGAGGAGGAAGAGGAGAGTTTATACCTGGCTCATTTTTGTCAGACACGAGACCACAGCAGTTCACCATCCTGACCCTCTGAGAACAAACCAGCTTTATATTATATTATATTATATTATATTATATATTATATTTCATGAGTCTGTTTCGACAAAACCTCGATAATCTGCTGCAAGATACAGACTCGCTGTGTAATATCGTGAATACAGTACATGTTTAGAAGAAAATTATTAAGTCCATAACAATTTTAAAGGTGCCTATAGGAGTTTTAAAATAATTCATAAGAAACTGAAAGAGATGAAGTCATGTCGACGATCTCCTCTGCCAAAGTGAAAGTAAACAGGAAACAGTCTTACTGCTGTTATGATTCCTCAGCGATCAGTCAGTGAATGCTGAAGATGAAGATGAGCTTCTCACTGACCGCGTCAAGATGTTTCAGGAAGAATCCGATGACTTGCTGAAAATGAAGCTGAATCAACTGCTGTTTTGAGGCAAAGCTGCGGGCGAGAGGCGTGACGGCTCATGAATATTAAGTTGGTTGCGTCATATGCGTTCTACGACAGTGGGCGGAGCAACGTGCATATTCATGATATTCGCTCTGCTGTGGGCGTGGCAAACGAATGGAATGAAATGTTTTATCTTGTTTTATCATGTTTGATAGATTATTTCGATAAGGTAATACAGCCGAATGGACACGTGCTCATTTACATGATCAACTGTTCTTAATCTTAACATTATAGGCTAAAATGATCGCTTTGCACGAGCTTTTATTAGAAAGCTTTCACCAGAGTTTCATGTCATCGTTTTTGCTGTCTAGCCTAATGTTAGGAATACAAAAAATGAATCAAGCACATATTTCTTTTTTTCCTCATTACTTTTGAAGTTGTAAACTGTCCCTGTAATTGTTTATTTTGCAGCATTGTGACTTTAATAAAAATTACTGAAATAAAATTCAGTTTTAATAAAGATTTTTAGATGTTTGTCAGTTTCTCTTGTCAGTTTTCAACCACTTGTGTCATGCTGACACTTACTTTGAGCTTAGGTTATGGTTATCTAAATGATTTAACTATTTTTAATTAATTATTTTTTATTATTTATGTTTTTTTGTGGACTGCACTGACAGTGAGATCTGAACTAAGCTGGACGATGAAAATCTGTTTTCTGCAGATAACAGGCTGAACTAACTGCGTCATCACTGAACTGAGCTCAGTTAATCAACACTGTTGTCTCTTTAGAGCTGCTTTACAGCAGAATTGATCTCTGTTTGCATCATTTAATCATTATTCTCCTGATGATCATTGTAAAGCTGATTTTTCAAACAATCTATTACATAAAGCATTACAAAAATAACCGTCTTCACTTGACTTGGACTACTAAAAGTTTTTTTTTTTTTTAGTTATGTCATTACATTCACTAATATTTAAAATGTGGTTGAAATGAGGACGTGTGATTGGCATGTTGGGACATATCCTCACACAGAAGACTCTTGGGTCTGTTCATCAGCAGACTGTTCTTTGAATTTTCACCTTACTTTAAACATGTAATGTCACGGTCTCTTTCAGATTCAGTGTTTCTGATGGTCTCACTCTGAATGTGTTTTCAGACTCAATATAAAAGAATATTTTGTTTGTCAGGGATGCAGAGGCCCTTAATTTTAAGCTTTTGCTTTTGTTGATTTGTCTTGCATGTCCATCTTCAGAGAACACACACTCTGATAAAGCTTATAGTGTGAAATTCATTGGATAAACCAAAACAGTAATGCATAAAATTAGGAAATAAAAATTCATTTTTTAAAAAATGTTTAAGGTACTGGTACTTTTTTCTGGTCTCTGGTATTGTGGGCACTTCTTGTGTCTATTTGCCTCGTCATGACGACTCGCTTGTTGTATTCCTCACCTGTAAGTCGCTTTGGATAAATGCGTCTGCCAAATGAGTAAATGAATAACTGTAAATGTAAATGGTCTCTCTTGATTTGCATTCTAACACACAGGAAAACACCTGTAGAGAAAATCAGTCAGCTGCTCAGAACAACGGATTCAACGTTTGTAGTTCTTGTATTTGTGTAAATACTTTGTTAAATATGTTTCTTAATTTTACAGAACTACATAGAATGAATCCTGTCTTAATTATAAAAAATGATAAAAAAACATTTACAAAATAAGAAATATTAGTTAAATCATTTAGATAACCTAATGCTCAAAGTGTCAGCATGAAAACTGACAAGAGTGAACACAAAACAACGTCAAAGAACTTTTTAAAATCTTTATCAAAACTGAATTTTATTTCAGTAATTTTTGTGAAAGTCACGATGCTGCAAAATAAACTAATTATAAGGACTTACAACTTCAAAAGATGCGACAAACAACGAGGAAAAACAGAAATATGTGCTTGATTAGTTTTTTGTATCCCTAACATTAGGCTAGACAGCAAAAACGATGAAAAACCCTGATGAAAGCTTTCTAATAAAAGCATGTGCAAAGCGATTATTTTATAATGCCTATAATGTTAAGATTAAGAACAGTTGATCATGTAAATGAGCACGTGTCCATTCGGCTGTATTACCTTATCGAAATAATCTATCAAACATGATAAAACAAGATAAAACACCTTTCATTCCATTCGTTTGTTCGTATTTCAATAAAGCCACGCCCACTGCAGAGTGAATATTCATGAATATGCACATATGCTCCGCCCACTGGAACAGGTTTTCACAGGAACTGAATATTACTCAACAGCTCTAAAGCCCTAGCTTAACCTGATTAACCAGATTCACAAAACAACATTGAGAAATTCTGATTTTCACCTTGTTATATAAAATCACGAAGGGGATAATTTGGACAATTCAAAATTTGTTGAATGTTCCGCTCAATATATAATATAATATAATATCATAATATCATATATCATCATATAATATCAGTGTAACACGTAATGGTTACAACAATTATTACATTAGTTTTGTAACATTAGGGGTCAGGGGTCATGGTGGTGGTTATGGTACTGGACTCCTCACAGACTGGTGATCCGACTGTCTGAAGCAATACTGTGTAAAACATCAGATGTGAATCAGTATTTGGACTATAATTAACACAGTTGTTTAATGTCTGTTAAAAGCGACTAGTTTTTATAGTTAACCTGGATGGACTGAATTTACAAATAACATGAAGACATTTCACCTGATAAAAATGATGTATTAAAGGGACAGTTCATCAGTCACTCACCCTCAAGTTGTTCCAAACCTGTATGAGTTTCTTTGCTCTGCTGAACACAAAAGAAGATATTTGAAAAAATGTCAGTAATCAAACAGTTGATAAGACTGACTTTCAGGTTTTTTCCAATTCTATGGAAGTCAATGGGGTCCATCAACTGTTTGATTACCCTTCAAAATCTCTTGTGTTCAGCAAAGAAACTCATATGGGTAAACTATCCTTTAAATGCATCAAACTGTTGACAAATGACTGCTTTAATGTGATGAGGTCAAAGTGCAATGGAGGGACACGCCACAGGTATTGGATGTATAAGGGATTTCACAAGTGTTATCATGAAGAGTTCTGAACACTTTAAATGTCTCAACATGGCAGTCTTATCCTGCAGATATGATTACACTGATGAAATGTTTTTCTCAACACTAATGTGTGTGCTTCTGCGAGGACAACATCTGATCAGAGTCATGTGATCATCGTCACGAGCAGCAGGAGAAAAGCCAGTCTTCAATCTTTAACGCCTTTCACAGATGTCAAGTCCTTTTTGTGAGCAAAGAATCCCCTGATAAAGGCCCAGTCGCTGTAAGAATGAAGGAGGAACGCGTTGCTTCATCTCGTCTGCAGCGGGGAATGTTTGCTGTGGGTGTTTGAGGACACGCCCGACACACCGAGAGAAAACGATTCATTTATTCAGCTTACAATATTCACACTGAAAACTTCAGTATTCATCATGAAACAACAATAAATCATTAAATAGCAAAATTAATCAAGAACCAGAAAATGTTCAGTTTATGCTCAAGTTCTGAAAATACATGTAATAATTGTCTTTACAGTCTGCCAGAGCTTTAAAATCCCTCAACCAAACACAAAAACTGAGCTTCTTCACTGTCAACATTACAAACACGACACAGACGAGTGTTGATCAGCAATAAACTGCAGGAACACTGAAGCCGGTTTCTGAGTGAAGTCATGTCCTGCCCGAGATATTCCTGTGGAGCAGAGAGACTTCACACTCTCATATTTCAGGTTTATTTTAGCATGTGCTTAATAAAACTCATGCTTGATAAAACAGACAGACCGGCTCAGAGCAGCCAAGCTGGTTCGACTGGTAACCGGTCTGAATGACCAGTGAAGACGTCACACTGGACTACCTGCAGCCAGAACCAGCTTAACTAACTTGTGCCAGTTACAAACCAGCATTGCTCATACAACTTCAACATGAGGGTGAAGAAATGATGACAGGAGTTTTATATTTGGGTGCACCATCTTAAAATAAAGTTGGTCTAAACTGGTTTAACTGTTTATCTTGCTGGAGAAAGCCAGACAGAGAGACAGAGAGAGAGAGAGAACAGATTATGGCATCAAACAGCAGCTCACATGGAGCGAAGCGTCAGTTCCTCACCTGAGAACCACCGTGAAGTGGTTTTCCTGCAGCTCCGAGTCTTAATGGATGTTTCTCGTAGCTGAAGTTTCCCAGCTTCAGATTGTTGAGGCGAGACAATCTTTCAGCGCTGATCCTGTGAAGAAACATTCAGATTTTCAAAAAGCAACAAAAGAGCAGAATACAGGAGAGTTTGAGGGATCTGGTGCTCCGCTTCACTCACTTCAGGACGGTGATCTCTCGCACTGTGACGGTCTTCTTGTGTTTGGTGTCCATGTAGGAGAACATGTTGGGCCTGACCCTAAACACAAAGCCTGAACTCTGTGTGTGATGATCCGTAACGGCAGCAGGAGGAACTCTGAGAAGATGTTGGTGTCCTTCTCCTTATAGAGCACAAAATGACAAACTCCCACGGTTCTCCAGCCACGAATGCTTTCGAGGGGCTTCGGTGGGAGACAAAGGAAGAGACAAAAGACACTAAACGAAAAAGGACAAAATAATGAATCACAGAATGAAACAACATAACTGAGCCTTTTTAAATGCTTTATTTTATTTTGTTGTAAAGAAAACACACATGATCAATACCAGCAGCATTATATTCAGAACATTTATATACAATAACTGGAGAAAGTAAATATCTATCGAGTTATCAGTATAATTCAATATAATCAATCAATATAATTCTGTTGAGTTCAGTATAATTCAAACATTTCCTGATGCAGACTTGAACATCTTTATAGCAGTGTTTCATCACCGTCCAGTCAGCTGATCAGATTCTGAGCTGGGAGAAAGTCTGATCCGAAAACAGCATTTTAATGTTTGTTTTAAAAGTCCACAGTTTCAAAAATAACAACAACAAAAAAAAACCACAAGGAATCTTATATAATGAAAACTACATCTCCACTGATATTCAGATGGAAATACATAAAAAAAAAAATAAAAAAAAAAGATTTATTCTATCTGAACATTTCTTATTCAATAAGCGTCATTCATTTCTGTATCAGAATACAGTATCAAATGTCACAAACTCAAGAAAAACAAACAATCTTCAGATTGTGTAAATAATAACTATTATGAAAGATAAGGAAAAGAAAGCTGTAATAAATGAGTAAATTCTGTCCTTCACCACTCCGCCTCTCCCACAGCCTTCGAGAAAACATAGTCTTTCCCTCCGTAACTCATCACTCCATCTTTCAAGTAGAACTTCCATCGGTTCTTACTACGGTGAATCTGTAAAACAAACAAATGTCATTTAATACATTAAAATATTAGTACTATTGTTGACACTACAGCAACTTTCAATGAAGTCTCATCAAACGGATCAATGGTCTTCTTTCTTCTCTTCCCAAAACCGCTTGAAGGTCCATACCGCCACCTACTGCCTGAAACCTGCATACACACCTTTCACCTGTTTTCACATGCTCCAGTTCTCAGTGTTCTCTACAAAACTCTTTTTTGCATGTTTTTTGCATTTATGGGAAGTTTATCAATTTATCAAAATTCCTTGATTTATTAGCTAAAAGACTTGTTGAATTGTATAAGTTGTAATTGTAAAAGACACTAGAAAAAAAAAAAATGAATGTTTCCAGGTGGTTGTAAAAAAAAAAAAAAGTTGAATTCATTCACGCTAAACACGTCAAAGCGCCGTCCCAGACACAAACTAAAAACACATAAGAGTATGAAGCACAAACACAAGCTCATGTTTTATCATAAAAGATCATCCGTTCCACAGGGTTTAGACAGGATCGTATCAGAATTAAGAGACTGCTACTGGAAAAATATGATACTTTTATTTAATAGCCATTGTCTTTATCCAGTGTATTTTAAAGCAATGTTCATTTTCAAGTCCTTTCACCTCATTCAATAAAATCTTTTTTTGTTTGTTTTTTACCTTGTCATACTGGCAAACGATGACATTCTCAGTGTCGAAGATCTCTGGGATATCCTGATCACTCACGTCATCTCCGGAGTTCAGCGGATCCTGAGAGAAAGAGAAAGCATTCATTTCTTCTCTTTTAAACTGGACTAGACTTTATGTGTCTAGACTCTATTATCGTCTTCCTGCTCATGAACATGACCGTTATAATGAGACCTGAAATTCACCTCAAATTCTTCAAGGTCTAATGAGTAAATCAAGAAAAGCAAAAATGCAATATTAACTATGATTCAAGACCTCTTAAAGTTTTCTTCACACCCAACTAGTGATAGCAGAAAAATGTCCCATTTTCATCTTCCAGAATATAAAGGTACAGTGTCTGTCCACACAATGAGCGCTTTATTTCAGTAGTGGTCATCTGAGCATGCTAGTGACATCATTAAGTTGATGTTTTGACTAATTAGATGATAGTGGTGGCAGCAGATGTGTTTTACTCATAAAACATTAGGCTCAAGAGATAACCAGTTTAGATGTAAAGGGTCACTAATTACACAGCTGAAGATGTCGTTAGCTTTATCATTTGCACAGCCCTTCCTTGATAATAAACTCCAGCATCTGCGCTACAAAAACCCATAAAGAAATCCCCCTTTACAGTAGATAATTATTTACAATGAAATCCGTTAGAGAGCTTTATGGCTAACGATCCTTTCAAAAAAACATCTTGGCAACACTTTAATTCGATGATCCACTTTAGACAATCCACTGACTATAAGTAACTTTGCATCTACATATGTCAACTTATTCTACTAACCCAAACTTAACGGTATCTCTTATAATACTCTAAAACTTCTAGTTAGTAGAATGTCTAAAGTGGACCACAGGACTAAAGTGTAACTAACATCTAACCTGTTGAGGAAGAAAAAAAGCTTTTATATCCCTTTAAATCTCTGAATTTTCACCATCTCTAAAAAGCCAAGCCAGCGTTGATTCTGGTTTTGTTACAAACTCTGTCGCTTTGCCTTTTTGATTGTCGATTCTGCACTGTTCTGAGTTTCTTTATTTTTACAACCAGTGATTTCCCAGAGGTCTGTCGTCTGCGTTGTCCATCTATGGTCTCACTCATGGTGACAACTAACCTGCACTAATCCCACACCGTACACAAGCTACTTTTCTCTATTTACAGAGAAGAGACACGCAGAGGCTTACCATAGTGAATCAGAGTAAGACAAAACACTTGGAAGAAGTATTGATGATGTATTGACTCATTTAAACCTGGTTAATCAGCACTCGTCAGACTCTGACGGCTCATTCTTCGGTTCAGTAACTGGTCTAGTAAACGCCACCTACTGTTTCCTGCCTGTAAGTGTCCATGTCGTTCACTGTGAACCCTCAGGCTGGCACTAGGGGTGTGTGTAATCATATTACACCATTAACGATTAAAAAGTTTCCACGATCTACCTTGATGCTACAATCTCTCTTCAGTCGCAGCTCTGCAGACTCTCAGAAACCCGTGCTGTGAGCTCTCCTTACCTCTTCCTCTTCCAACTCCTCCTCCCCATTGCCATTGATCATTCCCAGAAACTCATTCTCTCCAACGAGCCCCAGATCATCATCATCATCATCGTCGTCGTCATCTTCCTCAGTGTCGGAGCTGCTGTCAGCGACTCCATCCAGTTGTGCGATGTCCACCAGCTGGTTGAAGTTGATGTCCGTCTGGAGCTCCGTCTCAAGCTGATGAAACAGCATCAGTATCATATTCTGCATTTAACGACAATCTTTGAGCAGAAACAATTATACGGTTTCATTAAAACTACATGATGAAAGTTTTTTTCAGGAGAACCAAAATTAAAATTGTTACTCATCTCAAACACATTTGCATATTTCCACCCTCCTCCTCGGCTCTCAAATCTCATTAACATATTTAAAGTGAAGCACCATGTTCAGTTATAACCCATTTTACATTCACTTTTTTAATGGATTAGGCAAACCTTTAGTTTAAGGTCTACTTTTTCATGCATCGGTTCATGCATTAGAGTGGGGGGGAGAACAACTCACTTAACCGTCGCTTTTTAATGATATTGAAATATATTTTTTTATGGCAGAATTTATATAATTCATATTCAATTGCTATATTTTAGTCTTTGCTTATGGCCCAAAGTATACTTTTAACACGTACTCGAGGATTAGTGTACAGTGCGCGTGACGCAAATCTGATCATCAGAAGAGTAAGTTTCTTAAATTGTACGCGCGTACTGTCGCACATTTAATTGTTTTGCAGTAGTAATTAGTTCATCCACAAGGTGGTTCTGAGGGCGTCGATTCACAAGGTAGTCGAAGAAAAACTGCAGAAACAGAACAGACCGGAGCGCATGCAATCTACAGCGACAACGGAGGCCAACATAGACGAGAGATTGTGTGAAGAGGTTAGAAAGTACCCTCATCTGTACAACTCTATGGGTTATAACTCGTGGAGAGATACTGTTCAAAACTGCGCATGCATCTGTGTATGCGTATGAGTAAGGGCTATGCGTTTGACTGTGCACGAGCATACACGTTTAAAAAAAAAAAAAAAAAAAAAAAAGTATACTCTGGGCTTATAGGTGAGGTGGAGAGTAGAGGACAACATTTATTCATAATTATTTGAGTATTACAGGACATCAGCTTCACTTTGGATTTTACACACTACCAAGAAAGCAGAACTAGACATAGCTAAATCTGTACTCATGGTCTGGGGGGCTTCTATGATATTAGACTGCATTGCCTATAATAAAAGATAATGAATTTCAAACCTGAACCAAACATATTTTTATTCAAAAGATCAACAGTCTGTCATTAGTCTTTAGTCTGCCACAAAAAAACAACATTAAAATCATGAACTCAAATGTCATTGTGAAAAAAACAAAAACAATGACTGTTGTAAATAACAGTGTGTAAATCAGACCTTTCTGTATAGCCTAACTTTAAGGAAATAATTGTGTAGTGAAGTGCCGCGAACAATCAATCACTCCTTTACGCGTGCATCACTGTCCTCCTCGCGGCTGCAGCAGCTTGCGCTCTCTTCATCATCAAGGCTTAAAACAAAAAGTGCATATCTAAATTCGCGCCTTAGCCGCCTACGGTATTTTTTTAGAACTTAGAAAAAAGATGCTGCAGCCAATGAGCAGCCGGCGGGGGCTGGTTGCAGGAAAACTCAACCTCCGCAGACAGTTAGGGCCAGATTCGGGATTCGGGACAACGGTTTAGATTTCGGGACTGTCACGAATTTTTCGGGACGTCTGGTCACCCTATCGACTAGTAGTCATTCATATATATATATATATATATATATATATATATACACACACACACACACACACTGGGGGGAATATAAAGCCTATCCTGCACTCAAGCACACACAAAGTTTGCTGCAAAGCACGGGCAAAAGAAATTATTATGAATGTGTAGGAAAAAATAGCAAGAAGACATTTTAATTATTAATAAACTAGTGTTTTCTGAGACAGTGTCGGCTGCAAAGATGAAGTTGATGCTGACGTGCCTACAGAAGGCATCCTTCATATGGATTTCATAATCAGGGAGCATTTGTTTTTTATTTGAATTAGTTTGTGTAAAAGTAGACATTTCAAGCATTTTATAGATATATTTCGCATGTCTGTGAGGCAAGTATACACTGAGTTTCGGTTCATTTTTGTGACGCGCTCCAGTTTAGAGGCCGAGACAGCAGAAAGTGCATCCTGTTTATTTTCATTCTTTTACAAAAGCACTGTTTTGTTGTTATTGTGAGTTTACTCAAATAAGTACCCTTTACAGTAAAAAATGTATTACTTTTATCTGTATGACAAAAATGATTTTAAGTTGTTTCTGCTGTTGTCAGGAAAAAAATGCAAGTGGTCGCACCGGCGCCTCCATGTCTTGCAGTAAGTGTGCTGTACTTCAGCTTCCGAACTCTGCACAAACTCTCGGATATGCTCCTAATAACACCACATTTATCTAGGATAACATTAGAGTGAGCGCCATTTAAAGTTGCTACTACTTAAAGCCATATTTGAGGTCAATGGATGATAGACCAACATTTGGATTTCCTGCCTGTAGGGCTGGGCGATATGACAAAAAAAATAAAATCTTGATTTTTTTTCAGAACGATTGACCGATTCACGATTGTGATTTTTTTTTTTTTTTTTTTTTTTTTTACTGTTTAACTAGTCACCTTAAAAACTTGCTGATTTAAGTAACATTCTCTTCATTAACAATCTGGTTAAAAAAAGTTCCATTCCAAGTGCAGCACACAAAGTGATAAACATGGTGTAAATGTAAAACAATTGGTTAAATATCTTTGCAGAAATATGCCTGAAATATGAAGACAAATGTTGTAAAAACTTATCTTAAACACTCTATATAATCTGAAATAATATAAAATAAGAAAATGCTAAATATTTCTTAATCAAAAAGTAATAGCAATAAATAACACCAGTAATAGGCTATTATTAAAAACAGAAAACAGCAGCAGCTTTCAGCCCGTCACCATCATGCAAACATGAATATCAAACAGGTTTATACATTTCATTGCGCTATTTGTTTTGTGGACGTGTTTAGGTGTTGCGCTTGTGTGTCGCGTCTTTTGCAGCGTCTCACCCATGAAACGGCGTTCTAAAAACACGGCGGTCAGATAAAAAAAAGCTCATCTCACGTAATAACTTTGCCTTTTTTCTCATTCCACTGCCTGCGTCTCATTTTTATAGCGCAATAATGCATTTCTCAATGAACAGCCGCTTAAGAACAGTGATGTGTTCTACATTCATAGAGCGTCACATGACAGCGGTTAATCAGGCGCGCCGGCGCCATCATGAGGTCCGATCATTCTCCTAATACGGTTAACATTGCTGTATTGTCAACGTCTAATTGTAACGCTTGCCCTAACAAGGACCCGCTCCAACTGCGTGACTTCAGCACATCCTGGAGTTTTTTTTCTGCGACTAACCAACTAATAAAATTTTGGTTGACTAAGCCTCTTTTTGTCGACTATTAGGGGGCAGCACTGTTTAATAGGAAATACTCCTTAGCAAACTTTTAGTCAATGGTGTCGACTTGCAAGAATTAAAACAATAAAATGTTCAGCGGGAGTGAGTTACATCTGGTTTCTAGCGAAGTATTCAGCACGTTGTAGGCAGCAAAAAAAATAAAATTAAATACAGAGAGAATGTCGTGATGTCTGTGTTTGTAGTCAATATTTCAAACTGGATGACCACAAACAGAGCGTTTTAGGCCAAATGGAGAGAAAAACTGAAAGAAACTGCCACTCTGTTCCGCCTGAAGCAAAACATGGATTAAAAAAAGCTGTTGCCATAGTAAGCCATTTTTCGCATAATGCTGTATAAAGAGTACACAAATTACAATACAATTTTCAGTGATAAACTCATTCTTAACTGTTGTTAATAACCCTCTGTTGATCCGACTGTCTGTTGACGAGGATACAAAAGTGCAAAAGTGTAGTTGTCACCAAAGCCCTGGAGCTGTCAAAAGTGTTTTGCGTCAACCAAGCGGACTTTTGCTCACAAATAAACATGAATTTCTCGGTCCAGGGAACACTTTAATATGTCCAACATGAGGTCCCATCTTGTTCAACATCTAGAGCTAAACGCCAAACAACCTGTAAAAGCAACACCAGGCCAACAAACTCTGGATGTGATAATGAATAAACTACCCAGTGCTTCAGAGGAAGCGAAACACATCATCTGACATTTGTCCACTTGCTGTGGTGTGGAAAACCCAGGTTTACACTTTGGAGACATGGTCCAAGATAGTTGTGCCTACAATCTATGACAAGACCAGAGCCTTGCATGAGAGTCGAACTGGGAAAATGTTGCAGAACTACTTTCCTAATGTAGCAGTCGAATGAAACATTGCCGAAAAAGAACCAGTTTAGTCACACACAATGCACCCCCAACCCCATGGTTGTTGCTGCCCAATTGTGTCAACAACTAGAAACACCCTCAACCGGGCCTCACAGCGCACTGAAGATGCCAGCTGTTGCAAGGATACTTGGACGAGTAAGGGGCCATTCACACAGAACGTGTTTTTCTATTCCAATGCACTACTTTTCCATTGTTTTTCTATGTAAACGCGCTAGATGGACATGCAAAACCATTGAGCTCGCGTCTTGCATCTTTTGCAGTGTGTCACACATGACATGGTGTTCTAAAAACGTGGCGCTCAAGTTAAAATCACTTCAACTTTTTAAAAACCGTGTCTCGAGACCTTGTGTTTTGCCCATTCCACTAACCGCATTCTGTGTGAACGAGCCCTAATAAACGTGACTGGGTTTAGCACAGAAGTGCTGTAGGACTCAATGCTTTGCAGGAGAAACTAAAGTTGCTTGATTGAGTCAGACATATCCAGCGCTGAGGAGTTCATTCATCCTGGCCCTGAAGCCAGTGAAAGTGGCTACATGTGTTGTGTTGGACGAGAGTATCCCGAGACCCCCTTTCATAGCCACACTACATGCAAAGCACCTTTTATAGTCCTCAAGTTCACAGTGACTTTTACACAAAATGTTTAATTGAAAGGTAAACTCATTTCAGACTGCCGGGAAATGGACCAGTTGTAGATGCAGGCAGCAAAAAGCAACAACTTATACAGAAGAATAAAGTTCTTATGAAGAATAGAGAATGTTTTAAAAAGCTGTTTTCTTAAGTGCATGTAAAACATTTAATTTCAGCAACCTGTCAGATAACACTTAGCTTCCTATCGTTTTGGGGCTTTTCACTTGTCCACCATCTCTATTTAGAGGTAGAAAAGACTAGAACACAACACTGGTTTCATATTCATAGGTATTTGGCATGTTGAATTGAAGTTTACCTTAATGTCATGACTAGTTTTAGCCTGCAAATCTGGAAGAGCAGTCGATTCATCATCTACTCCATCTGGCTCTTTTAAGGCCGTTTCGATCACATTCCTGGTATAATCCGAGCGCGGCCCCTGTGCTGGCGGAGTGAAGAACGATGAGGCACTCATGTCGATGGGCTGTGGGCTGAACTCAATGCCATCGAGGGTGAACTCGCTCTGACTGTCAGAGGCTGATGGGGAGGGTTTGTCATCAGTTTGTTGACAGAGCTGATGGGGCGATGGCTGCGGAGGATTTGGCAGTGTCTCAGACACCACACAACCAGATGGCGCTGGAGGACACGGAACAGACAGATGGGCCGGGATGCTGCGAGAAACGGCCACGGGATGAGAGACCAGGTTTGAAGCAGGTCGGGTCAGGACATGCTGACCTCCTCGCGTGACCATTACAGGAACATTGACTTTGTAGAAATGTCCTAAATGTGAGAGAGGAATGGGGAAGAACAGCTAAACATTATTTATGCCATCATTTCAGCTCATTTACATCAACACAATAAGTGGTTGGAATGGGAGATTCAAAGTCTTAGAGAGAAGGCTTCTTCAACTCAGTCTTGTCTGTAGGATTAAAGCAACTGTTGCAGGGGTGCAAACTCCGTTCCTGGAGAGCCACAGCCGTGCAGAGTGTATTTTCAACCCTATTCAAATGCACCTAATCCAGCTAATCAAGTCCTTCATTTTAAAACTACAGGTATGTGTCTTGGAGCAGGCTTGACCTAAACTCTGCAGGACTTTGGCCCTCCAAGAACGGAGTTTTGAGCTCCTCCCAGGGCTGCCGACATGCTACAGCTACAGCTACAGCTCCCTTCTGAGGTGGCTGCGATCACTACTTATCCTCTCGAGGCGGCGGTGACCGCTACTGATCCTTTTTAGGTGGCGGTGACTGCTCCTGGACCCTCTGCTTTCTGCGTCATGGCCAAGAAGGCCGCCTTTGAACCCTGTCTGCCATAACATGACCACGGAGGTTCCTGAACTGTCTCCACTGACATGATCATGGAAGCCACCTATGAACTTCATGCAGATTCTGTACCGGTCAAAGAGGCATTCCCTGAACCCTCCGTGCTTCCTGTTACTCCATGGAGACGTTTCTAACCTCTCTGTGCTCTCGGTTTTAGTTCTGCCTAATCCCCCATGGTGATCTCCAGTTCTACCAGGTCTGCTGTGGTGGTCACCAGTTTCATCTGCTCTGCTGAGGTAGTCTTCTGTCCTGTCTGCTTTGCATTGGTGTTCGCAAGCTCTGCCTGCTTCACCGTGGTGGTCACCAGTTCCTCCTGCTCCACCATGGTGGACTTCTACTCCATCTGCTCCACCATGGTGGTCTCCAGCTCCACCCCGGCTACCTGCTCTGTTACACTTCTGTTCCACGGGCCTGGTCCTCCATCCCTCTCCCTAGTCCACCTCTGCTCCACCACCCTCCTAGACCTTTTGTGGAGTGTCTGGAATCCGCTCCTTGGACTAAAAGGACTTTTATGTTAAAGCATATTTTCTGTTCCTGTTCCTGTGTTTAGTCCCCATATCCTTTGTTTTCATTGCTTACCATGTTAGTTACCCCCCATAGTCCATAGTTTCTCTCATTTGTTGCCATAGTTACTTATCACCTTCACCTCTCCCTGGGTAGCCCTTATGATCCCTGTGTATTTACACCCGTGTTCAGTTGTCTTTTGTAGGTCGTTGTTCTTACATGTCTCTTCACCTCTTTGTGAGCGGTTGCATTCCTGGTTTCCTTGCCTGGATTATGTGTCTGGTTCCCCTGTTTGGATTATTTTTTGGCATCTTGTTTGGATTTACAAATCAACATGATGATCCAAGTTTCTTTTACATATTATTGTAGCAGCATAATACATCAGTTTTTGATATCAAACTCTTTGCAAAGTCTGCTTAGTCATGATTGCTTCATATGTGGTTTAATTCATATGAAAACACTATAAAAGCTATTCCATATAAGCAACAACAGACAATTGGATGTTTAATATTTCACACTACATGAACATGACTGTATATTGTCAATATTGTCTTTTACCTGCATCTTTTCTCAGGTATGCTGAAGATGTGAAACGCTAGTAATGTTAAAACAGTACAATAGTGATGGGTCGCTCATGAACGATTCAGTCATTGCATTTTCCATTTGACAAATGAGCGAACAATACAGGAGGTGATGTAATCATTCATGATTCTCATATTTTACCTTTAGGCTGCATTATAATGATTTCCTAATATGATCAAAGATTGTTTTTGTGACACTACCAACACCTAGCAAAGTTACAAAAATACAGCAAATTTTGCAAATGCCCCTTTCACGCATCATACCTCCCTTAACTCAAACATTACAATCACAGCTCTTATGGGTGCTTGTAAAGGCTCGTCTCAACAGGTAAAAGTATGCTACTTTCAATAAGAGGTCAAACATATTAGTGTTGCTATGTGTCATAAGAGATGAAGTACACTAACACTCAGTCTATAGCAGTAGATCTCAACTGGTTTGGCCGTGAGACCCCCATTTTCCCATGGTCATCAAGTTGCAATGCAAATTTTTAGGAACTCGAATCAAGAAAATATTTCTCAAAAATCCTTTACACACACCCCCAAATACAGTGATTTGTTTTTCTTGCACTTCTTTACACGAAGCTGAATGTCTTCTCCCATGTAAAAAGTCAGTCATGGTCCCACATCTCAAAGGCAAACACGCAAAATATAAATAAATACAAATAAAAGCTGTGATTAAAGGTCTATCATAAATGCAAAAAAATATGGGGCTGCTTTTATGTCCCCACCAATGTCAAAATCAAACCTACGTCCTTGCCGGACTGCGATTTCAACCGAGGGGGACGATTCTTGTGTCCTGGCACCGGCTCTGAACCTTTTCATCCAGTCAACACAATGTTAAACGTGGAGGATGAGCGTGTTGAGAGTGCGGAGACTCACCTGAGGCCGTCTGCAGCGTGACGCCAGCGGGAATCTGGACCGGATACGTTATTCCAGGAGGCAGAGAGAATGTGGCAACAGAGCCACAGTTGTTCTGAAAGTCATGGAAAACATGTTCGGTTTGAACATTTTCATTTCACATTCAAAAAAAAGAGCTTCACCTTAGAAGATCAACATTTACATGAGTTTAATAAGGGGAACTTATTGCATTATTGTATGGGATGTATATTAAGATTGAATAATTCAAGATGTTATGATGCTGATTAATGAACACAGACCACAGACAATCTTACTATATTAAATAGCTGTGAAAGTGGATTTAAAACACGAGTGGAAAGAGAAACGTACTGGTATCCTGGCTAATTGGCTACAAATGTGTAAGTGATGCATCACAGTCTGTTGTTGACTTACTGCTTTAGAGGAGAAATTCTGCACATTCTGAGCAGCTGGAATGACAACTGAGAACAGAGAAAAGAGTCAAGCATACATGACCAAAGAAAACAAAGTGTCTTTAAACGAAACTGACAAAAGTGTGAGCGCAAAAGCATGTGGTGAGAGATGTGACTGTGCAATATTTATCGTGACAATATAATTGCTGTTTTAACGATATACGAGCTGACATTATAAAGTATGTCACTGACTTTGCAAAAACGAACAAAAACATGACTTAGTGTCCAAAAGCATCCACTACATGATGAAGCCAGCAATGCTGCTAGTTATGAGAGCAAAAATATCCCAGTATGAGTTTTTATTTTTTATTTTAATTACACATAATATAGTTATGTAATATCACTATTTTATATCAGTGCATAAGCGTGAATGTGATACTGATTTTATGCAACAGTTCAAACAAGTATTGAGTGAGTTACATTTAGGACACAACAATGTCTGTTTTTACTCTGTTTAGCCAATGAAAATAGTTCCAAACAAGAGCAGAGCTGATGTGTGTCTCAGAGCAACAGTGCAATGTTTCGTACTTGAGTTGAATCTGTTTTTAAATTAATCATTTGAGTCAATGATTCAATGACCCATTTCATAAAGACAGTCATTTGCATTGTTTCTAACTGAATCAACCGTTTTAAACAAATCATTTGAATGAATGATTCAATGAATCACTCATTAATTTAGGGTTTGGCTGCCACCTATTGGTAGTTTTAGACAGGCCTAAACCAGCCCGCACAAAAACACAATCAGCAAAATATCTCCTTACCCTTGTCAAAAAAATAAATAAAATAAAATTTAAAAAAAAATCCCAAAATATTTTTTGTTTTTTTGTTTTGTGTCAATATCACATTCCCCTAATTTGGGCTTGCATTTGTTTGGTTGGTTATTTAGCTATGAGAATAAAAAAATAAATAAATAAATAAATAAATTTATTAAACAAATATATGCAGGAAAGATTTAAAGTCAGAAAGGGCTTATTTAAATATATGTCCTTTCAACGTACATCAGACTATGGGTTTCTGCAGTCAGTAATACATATATATATATATATATATATATTTTAGTCATAGGGAAATTAAAACAAATGGATATAAAAAGAGAAATAAATAAATTGTAAAGCTTAATTTTGTCAGAGTGACGACTAGCCTAATAATATGTAGCTCAACTTCTGCATACGTGTAACAGTGCGTAATAAACACTAAAATGAGATATTTTGTCTGGTAAAATTTATCACCACATGTTGACCAGCAGCAAGTTTTCTTTAAAGAAACTCTGGTGTGCTTTCTTTGCTCTTTAATAATTTTAATTATTAATGTAGTAATTAAATATTTCTCCATAGCAAAACACATTTTAGTGGTTCCATGGTCTCAGAGTCAATGTGTTTTTGTTTAAATGGCTGAAATAAGGTCCGTAGTGAACACAAGATCAAGATACTTTCACGTTTTATTTTACAGCATAAAATACATCAGTATTAACATACCTGTGATTTTTTTAAGCTGTTACAGGTCTTGAAAATGACTTGACTACAGAGGCTGTCGGCGACATTAAACAGCATCAGCCGAACAGCTGAACTCAGTCCGCTTTTACAGCCTCGTCATGCTTATAATCACACTCTGTCATGATTATTACTGGGAGTGCCCTTGTCTGCCACTAGAGGGCACTCCAACCTGGACTTTTGACCACGTCGGGACTGATAGGAAGCGCCTAGAAACAAACAGGTATAAATAGACAGACACTAATGATCAAACACAAAACAGCTGGGTGCAATGACAGGATAATGAGTCCAGGAAGTGTGTTATGGGAAATGAAGTCCAAGTGATGAAAACCAAAAGTCCAGGTTGGAGTGCCCTCTAGTGGCAGACAAGGGCACTCCCAGTAATAATCATGACACGCTCTTACAAACTATTCCAACTCAAACTTTCAGAGGAAATGTCTGCAGATAAAGATGAAAGAGCTGTCGGAAGCTCAGTGCTGGTGACGTTAAGCTCGTGAGACTGTGGTGTAGATCACTTATAGCGTAACTTTAGCTTTCCTGCATTTAAGCTTCAAAATTAATTAAAGTCGTGTTCAACTGTGAAAATCATCTTGATGGACAAAACGTGCAAGTATCAAACTTTTGTTGATCACAGAGATGTTTTTTTTTTTTTTTTGCAATAATCCAAAAGCCTTTGGGAAAATCCTGTTGGGTAATGCCGAGTTCAGACTGCATGATTTTCAAAGTAGTCGGGTCACTGTTCTTTTCACACTGCATGACTATCTTGGCCAGCATTCAGTCGCTGCTGTGTTCAAACTGCACGATGGATCGGCGACAGAAGGTTTCACACTGCATGACTTTACAATAGGAAGAATCGCCGACAACTCTGTCTGGCACACAAACTACGTTTCACAACCAAACACACGCGAGACATGTCAAGGAAACAACGCGCGCAAGACCGGAGTTCTCACGCGAGACTGGCCCTGTGTCTCAATCAGCTCCCTAGCTCCCTAGGTCGTGAATCAGTATATAATGAAAGCGAATGTGGCTGATACCCTGATCAGTGCCCTGACTGCTGAACTAGGGAGCTGATTGAGACACACGGTGGGATTATTAAAAATAGTAGCCCGCAAGAAGCTTGAAATACGAATTGCCTGTGTGCTGATTTGCAGCGAAAACAACATAAAGAAAAGAAGAATATGGAGAAGGAAATGTTTGGGGAGACGCGAAGAACAAGGATTGTGTGTTCTGCAACGATAGTTGGAGCAAAATACATAACTTTTCAATGTGCTGCTGTTGATGGTCAAGCAAATGTTTGTGCTTTGCTTCTGTATGATAAAATTGTAATGTTTATCTGAAACGAAGCCATGCTTGCTGATATTTTGGTCTATAACTCCCCGCTGCTCTATATCTTGCTCTCTCATTGGCTGTCGGTCATCGCTGATGTAGTTTTCAGTCAGAACGCTTTTCACACAGCAGGATTTTGAATCGCCGACAGGTCCAGATATTTAGCATGCCAAATATCTCACGGGTGTCGGCGATTCTCTCAGATCGCGTCTTTGCTCATGAACACTGCGTGATTGTCACTCGCGTGAACGAGCACCGATTTGCCTGTGATTTCGGGCATTTGTCGGCGATTTCTCAAAACCTGTCGGCGAGCCAAAATCGGGGCTAAAATCGTGCAGTCTGAACTCGGCTTTAGTGTCGAGGGAACCGGCATGATGCTTACTGCTGAGTGCCCTACAGAGACGCCATCACCTGCACCACTCTACTGTAGAGCTCCATGCTTGGAATTACTAATAACTGAATTACAGAGCTCTGCAGTAATAATTGTTAAAAGTAAGAGTTGAATTGTAGAGCTTTCTAATTTAATTCTTACTAGTAAAAATGCAGTTACGACGAGTAACACTGGGAACATTTTAAGCTTGACATAAAGCACACTGATGAGCTTCAACAGAACTAATCTGAGTTCAGCTGCTGTAATACTGTAAACACACTGTAATTCACTGTACCTCAAAGCAACACACACACACACACACACACACACACACACTGTTGGAGAAAGGCGTTGACAGTGATTTCAGAAGCAGGACACACCGGTGGGTTTATGGAGAGTCTGTGTGTAGTTTGATGGCAGCTGCAGAACAAAATTGGATGGATTGTTGTCTTTAATGAAACCCTCCACAGCTTTAGACTGCACGACCTTTGACTCCCAGAGCTGAAACACACGCACACACACACACACACAGTCAGAAGTCAGTTCGACTAACAAGCCGTTTACTGCATCTCATCTCTGTATCTGTAACACGAGTGTCTGACCTGTCTGAGGGTGTCCAGCACTCGCTCGTCCACTCCTTCATCACAGAACAGCTCTCTCACACTGTCCATCACATCATCGATGACGGACAGATACAGCTTCGGCTGGACATCAGTCACACACACCTGATCATCTACTGTCACACTAACTACACACTACAACTACAATGTTTGTTAATGATCTTTATAAGGAAAAAGTAAATAAAGCGTCGTTTCCTCACCAGAGTGTTGGCGTTTGAGAGCATCGCTTCACTCAGTCAAACCAACAACTGAAGCCAATTAAGAGCTAATCAAGCCCTCTTCTCGCTTACATTCATTACAATTGACCGTAATTAAGACACTGACGTTGCTACACGGCGAAAGGTAATTGTATAAATTGAAAATGATCACGAAACGAGGGGAAGAAAATATGATAGAAATATATAGAGGAGAAACGCGACGCGTCTCTTTAACGCGCAAAGTGACGTCACCGCCTAGTTTCGCTATTAAAATCATCTTTCTTTCTTACGTTTTACTGTTATTTAGGTTACATAATGTATTTTTGTAATATTGTTCCAACCTTCAGTTTCAGTCTGTAACTTTTAGTTCTTTCTTTAATAAATAAAAACGTAGGCCTATCACAAAATAGCCTATCTTGAATTTAATATTTTTAAAATAATTTGTAGGAGACAGAAAATCTAATCTAACATCTGTTTGTCCGTTCCTCAGGGCAGCTCTCATCCACAGGTTTGTCTCATATAGCACATCTGCAAGATGTCTGTTAAAGATCGCTTCATCTGGAAAGCATCTGCTGTTAACAAACATCTGATAGACGTCTTTGAGATGTCAGTTTCCCTGTTGAAAAAACAGCATATGCAGGTTAGGTATGTTTTGATGGTTTAAACTGGTCCTGAGCTGGAGCTAGTTGCTTAGGGCCAGGGGTTGGGATTTGTTATGTGGGGGGGCTCTGTGGTTTCATGTGTATGCAAAGACTACAATATCGTATCAACTGACAAACTAAAATATAACAGGTTGAGAGAGCCCTCTGCTATGAACACTAAAATGCTGATCAAAATCATTCTATAGATGCTGGTAGTGTGCAAAGCTACATCTGATGACGATAACATCTTTCTGTAGGCCTGTGCTTCTCCTCTGTGTCAGTATCAAATATAGGAGTGATGCTACCATTAAAGGAGAAAATATAATGTGTGTGTGTGTGTGTGTTGTAAATATAATTTATTCTGAAACAAGCAACATTCTCATCAGCGTTTTATCAGCAGTGACATATTTATTTATTTATTAACCTTTATAAAAGGGCATCTTTTATTTCAAATTCTTACATTTGATCAATTAAAATAGTAAGACACTATAGGGCTGTTACCAAATTAAATAATTTACACTGAAAAAGTACAACTGCATTTAATAATGTTATGAGATTCTTTAAATATTTTTGAATATACAAATAAGCAATGTTGGTGGGAAATTTATACTTTTAAACATGAAATTAAACCGCCAGTAGATGGCGGCAAGTGACCGTCTTAATGTGAGCCACTGAGTCATTTATTCAAACGATTCATTCAAAACACTGAATCATTGGAAACCATAGACATTATAATTATGTGTTTATGTTGGAAACGGCTGCGAGATGCGTTGATTCTGCTTTGGAACTATTTTCGCTGCTACAATAGAACAAAAACAGGCAATATTACACCTAAAACGTAAGTGATTAATATTATAAGTACTTCTTTATTGAACTGTTGTATGAAATTAGTGTCAATTTCAATCAAGGTGATATTCAGGAATTCAGCACTTTCGGTCGTGTGATGCTTAACTTTATCATACATCGTAGCTAGCTTTAAAAACCCCACATATTGAATTTTTATTGCAACATGATAACTGAGTTTCTTTGTGTGAGAGGAGCTCATTTGTTTTGAATTCTCCTCAAGAGGTTACATGAGCCTCAACAGCTCAATATCACCGCCAGTACATCAGTATCCACTATCAATCGCCACTTAATCTAAAGTAATCATTCTCGCGTTTTGGTTGTTATTATTTTAATCAAGCTACTTATCTGCTCAGGCAAGTAAAATTCTCTTTCACTTCAAAAAAATCCACTTGTCCCGCACAAGCGTAAGTCTATGTACAGGGCTCAGCCCAATTTAACCCCTGCTTAGGACCAGCATAAACCATTTTCTAAATGTCTATTTGACATCTGACCGGAAATGTCCTATAGACCTATTGCAGATGAGCAAACACTGTAAAAATACGTCTTCCAGAGGTAAACACGCACATCAAATAGACGTCTCTGAGATGTCAGTGTGCTATCAGGATAAACCCTCAGTTCTGGTTCAGTTCTGTTGGAGTCAGGAGGTTTTGAGCATGAACACCATCATGTGACTAGTCACGAATTGACTGCAGACAGGAAAAATAAGTACATTTTACCCTTTTAATAGCCTCCAGTAAAGATTGACCAGCTGAAACATGCTCAAAACCCTCTAAAACCAGTCAAAGACCAGCTCAGACCAGCAAACCATCTTTAAGCAGTCTCTTTTCAGCAGGATACACTTAGAAGAATTAAATATGAAAGTACTTCAGAAGTAGCTACTATTGAATGATTGTTTTCATAACTAGATAAATATGGCATGTTCCAGCAGGAGTTAATGTCTTCAGCCCTTGATTGAGGGTTTTGAGTATAATAACATCATGGGTTTGTTATTATCTGCTCCGCTGCAGATTAAATCATCATCATCCAGAGTGAAAAAACCTTTCTGCGAGTCTTTGCACCAAAGGTTAATTCTGAAGCAAAACGTTTATGAAACTTGCATGTGACACGATTAGAAGTAGAGCAAAAGAGCGCATTCTTACTTCAAACATGTCAACAATATCGTTCTTCATGGTTATAGTTATAATAGTTGTTAATCATGTGCCTTTACACAATATTACAGTAGAAAGAAACATCTCAGTTGTAGTTACTCTATTATTAGCCTCAGTTTGTCCATCCTTTAATGGGCCGAACCCAGTGAAACAACAAGACCATCATCGAGACACCTGCTGAAACACTGTGCTTCTAGTTTGAGATGGAAATAAAAAGATTATAAATAAGAGCTTCGTTTTTTATTATTGTAGTAAATGTTAAAGTCATGTTGAGGTGTTAGAAATTAAATTTAGTGTCCATCTTTCACAGAATCCAAAATAAAGACAAACTGAAGGAGATCTCTAGCTATGTTTGCACTGGTTTTTCTGAACAAGAAAAAAAATATATAAACTTTTTCTTCTTTTTTTTTTAAATCATGTTTTTGTTGACGTGTCTCAGTCTGAATGGTCAGATGCAGAGATTCACAGAAACGAGGTCATGTGATCAGAGACAGTTTCTCCTCAGGCACTGTGATTCAGGTGGTGAATGTGTGTCTTCAAGGGAAGGTTTAGGGAATAAATGACCATGTCAAACATTTCCAGTCAAAAACCATTTTAAATGATCAACTGGACTGTCCTCTTCTGAACTGCCCAACACATTCCCATCAGCCACTGCTCTTCCGTGGGTCCACTTCCTTCACCTAAAGCTACAATAACTACACAGTGAAAAATGCTGGGTTAAAACTACCCAAGTTGTGTTGAAAATGGACAAACCCAATGGTTGGGTTAAAAGTTGGCCCAACCTGCTGCGTAGTTTTATTTAAAAAATTACTGTATTGCTTGAAATGTTCGCCTTTTGATTATTGTTTCCTCTAGTAATTATATGTCTGATTTTTAATTTCCAAGCTATTTTGGGTTCATTTTAAGCCAGCCATATACTTATTTTTAATCAATAGTTGAGTTAAATAAAACTGCCAACATCTACAAGTGCGGCTCACCGCCGAGCCAAAGGGGCGGAGCTTGACCTAATTAGGTTTAAGGATAGAGTGTGATTGGACCTTCAGGAGAGCTGGACGTCAAGCTCCGCCCACTGGCAAACCTACAGTTCGAACAGACTGAAGATCAGATTTAAGAAAACAGTCAGTTATTTTCCCTCCAGTATGACGCAGTCAAAGGTTTTTGTCTAATCGCTTAAAAAATGTACTATAAATACTACAGAAATAATTATTCAATATTATGGTATTACTGTCAGTTTGCCATCACTGTTCTACAGATGGTATATAAATATTAATGTCAGAGTAAAGTAAAATCATATTCAATTAATATAAAAAAATGAAGTGAATATTTTTACAGTGTCAGAGGGCGATGAGAGGAAAGATCAGATTACCATAGCACTGAATAACACTCATCATGACACATGTCCAAGCATGGAGTCACCATGTTTAAAAATACCATGGTACTTTCTGTCGGTGTAAGAGAGAGAAGAGATTATGGTGAAGTGGAAACATTAGGCTGAATATCTGTAGAAGGAACGACAACAGAGATCAGCTGAGAAAATAACTGAGTTTTCTCATCCTTTCAAGCAGACACATATCTTAGTTTACAGAAACGGTTTCTTCTTTATTATGCACACTTTTCTTAAGACAATATCATTTTATAAAACCACATAAATAACGGTGAATGCATAGGCGTATGAAATAACCAGTTAGGAAATAATAAACTGCAGAGGCCTAAAGTGACTTTTGCAGTAAAAAATCCCTTAGACTTTCATGTGCACCTTTTGCTCAAGTTTTTACTTTTGCCAAAGTTTCTTGCGGGCACACGAATGTGAAAGTCTCAGCACTCTTATTCAGGAGTAAATGTATGTTTTTGCAAACATTTGTCAGACAAGTGCATATCATCTGTATGTATCTGTGTTCCCGTATTGTTTTAACAGTCACACACATATATATTTATATATAAAATGGGTTCAGAATTGTAAAGTGCAGTAATACTATAACATGTTGGATAGGACCATTATAGATATTAAAATATTCTGAACATATACGTATATATATATTCTCATGGTTAATAAACATTTGTTTACCTAATTCTACCAGATGTCACAGATGGCATACTGGAGTGTGAAAAGGCCAGTAAAGACTCAAGCTAAACCCAACAGAGCTCCTCCTCAGGCTCGATTCTGTGCTGTGATGGATCAGGCCGGTTCCTCACGTCACTGTGTCGCGCAGCTCGACTGCTTCTGCGGCTCCGCCTCAATCAACTTCTTTTCTATTTCCACCTGGAGATGAGAAAAGATACATAATAAATGTTTTAATATTTTTGTAAAAAGAGCCAGTTTAAGCACTGTAGCAGTGGCCAATATGAAGTAATTTTACAGGTACATCACCTGGCAATGATAGTATGCCCTGCTGCTCAGGTGTTTCTGAGGCTGGACGTCACATTCGGTGCCCAGCGACTTCACTCGGGTGTGGGACGCGACCACATCTGCCACCTCACACTCCACGCTGATGGACGGCAGCCAGCTGGCGGGAATCTCCTGATCTGAGGCCAGCTCCAGCTTACACGCAAACGATTGAGGCTGGTCCACAGCTTGCAGATGAATGTGAAAAATAACAGAATAAACCCGTTCGGTTACTGAGGCTCAACTGAGATGACCAGAACTACGTGTTACTAGCAGTACAAAATATTAATGATATATCATGACATATCAGATATCACGAGCAGATCCCACTGGAACTGTCGTCACACTGTCGGTCCAAATCTGATTATTTGTGTATCCGATTGGAATCTGATCTAAAATTATTGATGTACAAACTGTGTATCGCAACTGTTCTGATTTGTGTGTCCACGCTGCATTTCATTTTCCGGAATATCTGCATTGGTTTCTACGGCAATGACATTGAGTTAGTAGGCATATACTAAAACAACAACGACAAACATCGCATTAAAAGCCAGGTCTGCGAGCCTTACTGACGACTGCTGCGCCACTGAAGACGGTGAATTCTGGGTGTCTTTTGTAAAACTTGAGTGGCCCAACCAGACATTGTTAGTGTAAAAGCGTTTGCCAACAAGGGACGCTATTTGCAATTACACTCTGTTTAACTGATCTATTATAACTTTTATGTAGTTTTGGTTGCTTTCTTATAAAAAGGTCCAGAAATTTGTCAAGTTTTTCGTCAGGTGTCTTTTTTAATTATATGATGTCACTATGTTGCTGTCTTGACGTCAGCCAATCGCTGAATTGCTGATCGTGGTTTTGAGTATCGACACATCTGCCCTTATCAAGGAACACAAGTATGTACAGTAATCACAGATAATTTAATCCAGATATTTTAATCCAATCCGCAAATTTGTTTTTAAGAACTAAATTAGCCAAAGTTCAGTTATCACGATTAGAAGATCTGGCATCTGTCAAATCATCTCAGATGTATTAAGCGAGGTACGAAGAACGAACCCTAATGTTGTCTAATTTACAACATGACATTGTGTAGCTACCTCACTGATATAAATTTATGATGTATTGTGTATACAATGTAAATTTATATCCACCATTGATATACAAATTGAAGGAGTTGTGTTCTGTTTTCTTACCCACATTCTTCGGTGGGAGCCGGTCAATTCTCCACACAATGGCTCGATGCACATTCTCATATTTGACTGTACCGACAGTCATGTGCATCACAGACTCAGACTCCTCCACATGTGCCGAGCCCAGGCACGCGTTTCTGTTCATGCGAGCCTTGAGAGACCTCTGTCGCAGCAGAGACGTGCTGCTCGGCACTTTGACCCAGTCGCCTGGGAATGGCACTCGAACGACAACATTTTCACAAAACATCTCTGAACTTCCTCTAGGTGTAGGAAACTCCAACAGGACATTGAGGAAGACCTGGAGCTCGACACAGGCGCCTTGCACAGTCAGCAGAGCTTTAACCGAGAGCGGCAGCTCCCCGCAGCAGAGCGACGCCGTCCTGTAGCGCACGAGCTCCACTCGACAGGCATCCGGAGGGCAGAACTTAATCAGCCGTTTGTCCAAAAACTCTGCCTCTTTGACACAACGATGGAAACTGTAGTCTGCAATTTCCATCCAGACCTCATCGTCCTCATCAGAACCGTACACAGGATCTTGTCTGAGAAGTCCGAGGTCATTCAGTGCCAGGAAGCACTCCGCTGTCCCATTCAAGAATGCTAAACAATGAATCCGTGTGACGGCCGTGCGCTCAAGGACGGCTCCGTCCTTATCTTGCCGCATCCAGATGCGGTCGGATATCTGCAAGGACAGCTCCTGTTCTTCATAGTGTTTGTGTTGTTGGAGCGGCACTGGTAGGCGCATTAGCTCTTCTTCTATCGACACTAGCAGGTCCTCCAAGTCTCCATATTCTGTGGTGCCGAACTTCAACAGCTGCTCCACTTCCGGCTCGTGCGTCACCTCATGCTTGGGGTGATAGCGCTTCCTCTCAACATACGACACATTCTCCACCTTCAATGTGACAATCTTGCGTGGTTCACCATAACTCTCTAGCTTTGGACCTGAGAGGCCGCAGTTCGCGTGCAGCTGAAACTCTTTGAAGGGTTTCTCCAAGCCCTTCTCATAAAACAGCTGCAGCAGGGCTCCGGGCAGCAGCCGCAGGTATACGGGTCCCCACCGGCGGGACGACATGCGGTGCTTCTTCTCTGGGATTCGAAGCATCAGCGACCAACCGTGCCTCCTCTGACTGAGGAACAATCCCTGTGGAATGAAGGAGGACGGAGTTTGCTTCATCGTTTTATCTTTCACAGCGCCTGAGCCTGAGGGTCGATTCTCTCTTTCCACTTTCACATCACCACCATCCAGTTGGTTCTCCTCTGTTCTCAGCTGTTCTAGTTTATGGCATATGTAGGAGTAGGAGTATTGAAGGTGGTCTGGGGGTGGCTCGTTACCATCCTTGGTCCGGATGAAGAAACGGGGCAAACTGGGTCCAGAGTCTGAGTCTGACGATGAGGTCCAGGACGCTCGTTTATGATCGGCTTCCCCCCAGAAGGGGTTGAAGTGGCCTGGCTCATCTTGGGATGCTTTGCAGGAACTAGAGTCTTCAGTTGTTTTCATGGAGTCTCTTTGAGAGAAGTTGATCATACAGCTGGAGAAGTCCGGCTGCTCCTGAGGTCCATAATGCGAGGGAGACAGTCCTGTTGGAGTCGCCCCCACCGGAGTGTGCATAGGAGTGTTGCTTGGCACACGTGAACTCCCGTTAAGGCTAAAATCAAATGAAGGGGATTCGATGGCAGAGCTGAAGCTCCATGATTCACTCCCCAAGGATGGGAGAACAAGTTTCAAACCGTTGGGCCGAGGTATTGAACCCGAGTTTGATGTAGAAGAGCGCAGTGATTTCTGGGGAGAGGAGAAGGTCGTCCCTTCATCATCAAATGTAACCCAGTTGGCTGGGTGATTGGTGGAGCACATTGCTTTACTCTTCTTGTGTGTTCAGTCTTCTGCAGAAATATCCATAGACATACACGAATTAGGTACTTATACATTTGAAAGAGTTTCAAACCAGCTTGACTGGTTTTGCTAATAGCGTCACATTGTTCTGACTGTGTTGTTTCATCCTGAACACACACACACACACACACACACACGGACATAAAGGATTCTCACATTGACCTCCTCAGTGAGTGATGTTAATCTACTGATTGACCTTAAAGACTTAAGGATTAATTCACTTTAGTATGAAAATTTATGTCATCCAAGATGTTCATGTCTTTCTTTCGAAAAGGTTGATGAAGGTTTTTGAAGGATTTTTCTCCATATAGTGGACTTCACTGGGGTTCAACGGGTTGAAGGTCCAAATGTCAGTTTCAGTGCAGCTTCAAAGAGCTCTACATGATCCCAGACGAGGAATAAGAGTCTCATCTAGAGAAACCATCGGCCATTTTCTAAAAAATAAACATTATATACTTTTTAAGCACAAATGCTCGTCTTGCACTGCTCTGTGATGCTCCACGCATGACGTAATCATGTTGGAAAGATCACGCGTGACGTAGGTGGAAGTATCGATCCAGTGTTTACAAAGACTGAGTCAAACGCTCTTTACAAAAAAAAGGTAAAACAACGATGTCGGACGATTTTGAAGTTGAAGGAGAAAATTAGATGTTTTTCAGTCTACTGTGGTGCTTCCGCCTACATCACGCGTGATCTTTCCAACATGATTACGTCATGCGTGGAGCATCACAGAGCAGTGCAAGATGAGCATTTGTGGTTAAAAAGTATATAATTTTTCATTTCTTTTAGAAAATGTCCGATGGTTTCTCTAGATCAGACTCTTATTCCTCGTCTGGGATCATGTAGAGCTCTACTGTGTGTGCACTAACCTGGATGCGTTAAATGCAGAGAAATTACTTGGCCTTCACGTCACTTTCACTTTTCACTTTCAAATGAGGTACATAGTGTCATTTGGCAAGTCAAGTCAAGTTTAGTTATATTGCGCTTTATGCAATACTGTTTTGCTTCTAAGCTGCTTTACAATAATAAAGAGTTCTTCTTTGGTTTACAGTATGAGCACAATGTAACTGATGATCAGAGCAAGTAAATATTTTTGTAAATGTATGGTGTTTAGTTTAAAATGAGATAATTCTAGTTCACAGTAATTAAAAACATCTAGTTCCACATCACTGAAGTATGGCATGAAGAAAAAGAGAGAAAAAAGTACTCAACTGTCCAGAAGGTGGCGCTATGCACTAAGAATGTAAACCAGCACTAAACAAAAGAAGACGACAGTAGAAATATGGTGTTTTCACCGTAAAAATGAGTTTCAAACTCTGGGTTGACTGAACTCCAGACTGCGTCTCCAGAACAGAGAACCGATCAGCAGGATCTGGGTTAATAACCGAGAGTTCAGGGTTCATGTGAGGCAAGTTAACCTGCTCTCTGGAACACCACTGAACTGAACTTCAGATGTGGATGACGATGTCCACGAGTACGAAAGATTGCATAAGACTGCACAATGAGACACAGAGTGAGTCTGTAAACACTGTTATGGGATGGGAAGGTGTAGGACAGAAGTATTGAAGTCAGCAGGCTGACATTAGAAAAGCAACAGTGTGAGTCTCATTGAACGGCTCCAGCAGTTTCCTAGATTCCTCGAGCATGACAGAATTCCCCACATTCCTCTGGGACAAACGGATAAACACAGAAAACACCAACCCTCCGTCCTACAGCACATTCACACACGCGTGGATGATACAGTGACGCATGGTTAGACTCTTCACACGTTCACATGTTCTCGTTTCTGTAGTTAATCCTGCAGTACTGAACACTAACGGCTCACACTGACACACTTCAGGCTCGTGTAGAGCAGTATGGACTCGTGCACTACAAATACTACATAGCCGAAGATGATGATAATCTGAAATGTTTCCTGAGCATCAAATCATCATATCAGAATGATTTCTGAAGGATCATGTGACACTGAAGACTGGAGTAATGATGCTGAAAATTCAGCTTTGATCACAGGAATAAATTACACTTTTCTATATATTCACATAGAAAACAGCTGATTTACATTGTAATAATATTTCACAGTTTTTACTGTATTTTTGATCAAATAAAAGCAGCTTTGGTGAGCACAAGAGACTCTTTGAACAACAGAAAAAGTAATGTTTCCAAACTTTTGACCGGTAATGTATATAAATAAGGCTAAAGCACTATTATAACATAAAGCAATGTTTATTTTACTCTAATTAATGTATTTTATTCTCATCTCACTTCTCAACAATATAAAACATAACAGGCAAATTAACGGTCAGTCACAGGGATTTATTGCAAAAACCGACCAAAGAAACAGTATAAAAGTATTACAAGCATCTCGTGTTGTCTTCTGAAGCCATAGCACATCTTCATGTGAAGAACAGAGTGGATCTTAATGTTTGGAAATCACATGACGGCGGATGGCGGCTGATCTCGTTTGAGTCTGTTCCTCACACAAATCAGTCGTTTGGCCTCAGAACACTTGGAATATTTGAACGTTTTTAATAAACTGCGACTGTAGTCGTATCTTCCTGTTGTATCCTGTGTTTTATATTATATAATATATAAAGGGGTTGGTTTAGGGTCCAGCTTGGGTTATATACGCTCAAACATGTAAAATAAATACAATTACTGAGGCTGTTTAAATGGAAAATCATACGCCGAAGGGTCAATCGTGATCGAGCGTCCATATGAGACGAATGTTGATTATTCATCTGGTCCGTCTTAGAGTTTATTTTGGTTTGATTTTACTTGCTTTATTTTATTTCATTCTTATTTACCAGTACATATATTCAATTATATATTCATACTATATTTACTAAACATTTAGTTTTGCATAAAAGTACAAAAACTCATTCATCTGTCTCTATCAGGAAACACAAAGCTGGTGTTTATTCAGATATAGATCAACTCATATGCTTATCCAGAAAGACATTCTTAACAGAGCGCCAAACCCACGGAAACAGATGACGAGAAGAACCGCGCCATGCTTCTTTTGTTCAGTGCCGACTCTTAAAGCACCTTCTGAGCTGATGTTCAATCAGATCTCTTCTTCCAATAGTATAATCCTGCAATACCAGAGGCTGCATTCTCCCAGGACCATCGTGTTTGTGATTGCGCCACAAATGAAATGAAATGAAATGGAAGTCTCTCACATACACAGAAAATAACATACTTTAGCACTGAAAAATTTAAGTCTTTCTTTATAAGAAAAAAACATTTAAAACTTGGGCTCAGTTGTTCAAAAGTAATCTGATCGGATTGGATCAAATCTTGAAAATCCAAACTTGATCTTGGTTTTGATCTGGATTAAATCATCAGTTCGTGTTGTTCAAAACCTTTTAGTAAGATTGGGATTCCTTTGATCCAAAAAAATCTGGATTATACTGATCCCATCAGAAGGGTGGATTTCAGGAACGAAAATGTAATAAAACTTTAAAACTGGTCAAAATATTTTATCGTGTAATATACATACACATATTTTTTTATTTTGCTCTTCATTGGTTTAACTGTTAAAGTAATAAATTAGAAGTAGACATTATTCATATTTAGCCTTCAATAACCTGCTGTGAAGAAAAAAAGAGATTTTGGTGCAATAAAATAATCCCCAAACATCTGGAAATATCAAACAAAAATATTATATTTGATTCAAAGTGTTTTTTATCACTGTTTGTAAGCACAATCATAAGAGATGAACCAGTCAGAAGTTTCACAGGTGAACGCTACGCAGAATTTTTCTGAGAGAACGCAAAAGCGTTTCCCCCCATCATTATGTCCCTTGAGGGGCTCCGTAGAGCTCGAGTAATCCAGATTGGGCAATCTGAAAAGTGTGCATCTGGGATCAGGGTGATCCAATCCAATTTTGCTTTGAATAACCAGCACAAAAGTAAGATTGACCTGATCCGGGATAGCAAAACATGGGATTTCCAAATCCAGATCATTCTGATCCAGATTAAACTTTTTGAACAACTGACCCCAGAAACAAATTAGGCTCAATATTTCAAGAAGTTTAACAATGCTTATGCGGTTTGGGTTAAGAGAATAAATTAGTTACATTAAAATAATTAACAGTCAATAATTTCTGGTTTTGAATAAACCAAAGCATAACTGAATACTAAGTGCTATAAAATAATATAAACAATAATAAAAACTAGGGTCCTAGAAAAGTGGTGCTGAAACTGCAGGATCTTCTTCTTCATGATGCCACACTTCAGTTCTCCGACCCTCTGATGACTGAATAATAATTATACTGTTTAATTACTTACCCTAAAGTTGCCTCAGTTCAGGAATCCTGCCATCATCTGATGATCTGACGAGATGATGCAGCTGATGAACTTCACTGCTCTGATCTTCACTTCTCTGATGTTCTGCAGAAGAATTCAACATCAAACTCTCGAACTGAAATCAACCACAGGACAGAGAAGATCATTTATGAACAAAGAACTCGCTCAATCTCACCGTCTCTCAACAATAACCGTCTTCAAACTCTTGACTTGAAATATGAATCCTTTAACTCTGATTCGACACTTTTGCTGCGATTCGCTGTTTCTTTGTTCGCAGCAACTTTGTAACTAATAAAACAACGACAAACAACTGGAGAACGAGAGGAAACAGCGGATGTTTGTGTTTGTTTGGAATATTTTGTCACCTCATGATTTTAGATGAATGATCCAGAGCAGACGATATTTTCTCAAAATGGCAGAAACAGAAATAACTGGAGCAGACGCGATTCCAGCCAAAACATCCCGAACGGGAAGCGGATTCCGCTATTCTACTACGATGAAGGACCTACTTTAATATTCATTAGGCATGTGGTCGCCATTGGAAGGCGACCAATCTACGTCACAACATTCTAATTAATATTCAAGAGATACGCCTTCAGCATCGTGTCAATATTCATCTAATGTAGTTTAACAGCAACGTCAGAATGAGCTCATTAGTATTCATGAGCTAATTAGTATTCATGAGCTCATCCCTCGCCGTAGTAGGAGTAGTAATTTGGAGAACGGGAAGAACTTCAGCTCCTAAAAAACTTTTTCCTTTTTTTCCCTCTGTTTAGATGAAATGAATACTGAAATGAAAAAGTGAATGCAAAATGGTTTAGTTTATACCTTTATTTACTTGATTGGTTGAATCCAGTACATTGTGCTATTAAACAGATCCATATAAAGAGAAATGAGACTATATGAGAGGATCAGTACACTCATCAGGGCTCTGAGCTGATATATTCACATCATATTCGACTTCACAGCTAATGGTGATATGACATCATGATTCATGAACTTGAGACAAGAAATATATTTAGTGCATAAAAAAAATCACTGTGGTTTATTTCTTGAGGAAAGAAAGCAGAAATCAGTGTCGGTTCAATGTGTTTATTCACAAGAACCCTTTTCTCCAGATGATTTCATCATTATGTCGGTGAGGAGTTTATCATGATGACATCTTCACGTAATCAATCACACACTCTTCTGTGTGTGTGTGTGTGTGTGTGTGTGTGTGTGTGTGGCAGTCTGTGATTTCTCTAACAAACACCGCCTGTGTGAGGAAACAAAATACACGCTGTAATTACACGCACGTACACACACACACACACACACACACACACACACACACACACACACACACACACACTAATATAAAGAGGCGCGGTCGCAGGCTGCAGCAGCCGTATGTTCTTCAGCGCTGCTTCCTGTCACATGTCACTGGTTTGGTGTCAAACACAGGCGTGTTCAGCCCGTCGCTGTGATGTCTGTCCGTTATCGGCCCTTGTTCTTCTTTGAGTTTCCCTGCAAGAGTATAATTTTTGTTTTAATTAGCTCATATTTACACAAAATATATTTCACTTAAATTACCAAAAGACAAAAACTGTGACACTCTAATGTATTGTAGTTTTTCTATATATGACAAATATGGAAACATCTTGGCGAATGAGAGCGATGAGCCCAATGGCTGTAAATAAATTCATTTTGGCTTGACGTTTGTTTTTTATAACGAATGCCACTATAGCCTAATTTGTGTTTTATTTTATCATAGCTACTTATTTTTCATTCTTGTTCTGTTCTGAATACCGTTTAATTTAAAGGATTTGTTGTGGAGTGAGGGGAATATAGCCTAGGCTATAGTGTTTATAATGTCTGTAAAAATGCTTCGTTTTATTTACTGGTATTTAATACACATATAAATTAGCGTAAATGTTTGCAATTACAAGGTTAACGAGTGTTTTTGGAGTAAGATCAATTTCTCCTTCATGAGATTACTTCCTCTTCTTGGCCGGGTTACATTTCCCCGTGCCGTAAACTCTAGGGGTGAGGCTTTTAAACCGTGAATGTTTAGGGCTGTTATTTAAATGACGATTGTTTTCAGCTGCCACATTTATCAACGTATGATCGTTCGTACGACAGGATTGGCAGCATATGGATATTTGATGATCACACGTAGGATCGTAAGATGACTTCTGCACTTGGATCTGTGCTCGTTTCTATGTTAGATTGATAAATGAGGCTCGTGTCGGATTAGCGTTGATCGGTCTCAGCATCGGGTTAGCGTTGATCAGACTCGCCGTCGGGTTAGCGTTGATCAGTCTCGGCATCGGGTTAGCGTTGATCAGTCTCGTGTCGGGTTAGCGTTGATCAGACTCGTGTCGGGTTAGCGTTGATCGGTCTCAGCATCGGGTTAGCGTTGATCAGACTCGTGTCAGGTTAGCGTTGATCAGTCTCAGCATCGGGTTAGCGTTGATCAGACTCGTGTCGGGTTAGCGTTGATCAGTCTCAGCATCGGGTTAGCGTTGATCAGTCTCGTGTCGGGTTAGCGTTGATCAGACTCGTGTCGGGTTAGCGTTGATCGGTCTCAGCATCGGGTTAGCGTTGATCAGACTCGCGCGTCGGGTTAGCGTTGATCAGTCTCAGCATCGGGTTAGCGTTGATCAGACTCGCCGTCGGGTTAGCGTTGATCAGTCTCAGCATCGGGTTAGCGTTGATCAGACTCGTGTCGGGTTAGCGTTGATCAGACTCGTGTCGGGTTAGCGTTGATCGGTCTCAGCATCGGGTTAGCGTTGATCAGACTCGCCGTCGGGTTAGCGTTGATCAGTCTCAGCATCGGGTTAGCGTTGATCAGACTCGCCGTCGGGTTAGCGTTGATCAGTCTCAGCATCGGGTTAGCGTTGATCAGACTCGCCGTCGGGTTAGCGTTGATCAGTCTCAGCATCGGGTTAGCGTTGATCAGACTCGTGTCGGGTTAGCGTTGATCGGTCTCAGCATCGGGTTAGCGTTGATCAGACTCGTGTCAGGTTAGCGTTGATCAGTCTCAGCATCGGGTTAGCGTTGATCAGACTCGTGTCGGGTTAGCGTTGATCAGTCTCAGCATCGGGTTAGCGTTGATCAGACTCGTGTCGGGTTAGCGTTGATCGGTCTCAGCATCGGGTTAGCGTTGATCAGACTCGTGTCGGGTTAGCGTTGATCGGTCTCAGCATCGGGTTAGCGTTGATCAGACTCGTGTCAGGTTAGCGTTGATCAGTCTCAGCATCGGGTTAGCGTTGATCAGACTCGTGTCGGGTTAGCGTTGATCAGTCTCAGCATCGGGTTAGCGTTGATCAGTCTCGTGTCGGGTTAGCGTTGATCAGACTCGTGTCGGGTTAGCGTTGATCGGTCTCAGCATCGGGTTAGCGTTGATCAGACTCGCCGTCGGGTTAGCGTTGATCAGTCTCAGCATCGGGTTAGCGTTGATCAGTCTCGTGTCGGGTTAGCGTTGATCAGACTCGTGTCGGGTTAGCGTTGATCAGTCTCAGCATCGGGTTAGCGTTGATCAGACTCGTGTCAGGTTAGCGTTGATCAGTCTCAGCATCGGGTTAGCGTTGATCAGACTCGTGTCGGGTTAGCGTTGATCAGTCTCAGCATCGGGTTAGCGTTGATCAGACTCGAGTCGGGTTAGCGTTGATCGGTCTCAGCATCGGGTTAGCGTTGATCAGACTCGTGTCGGGTTAGCGTTGATCGGTCTCAGCATCGGGTTAGCGTTGATCAGACTCGCCGTCGGGTTAGCGTTGATCAGACTCGCCGTCGGGTTAGCGTTGATCAGACTCGTGTCGGGTTAGCGTTGATCAGACTCGGCGTCGGGTTAGCGTTGATCAGACTCAGCATCGGGTTAGCGTTGATCGGTCTCAGCATCGGGTTAGCGTTGATCAGACTCGCCGTCGGGTTAGCGTTGATCAGTCTCGGCGTCGGGTTAGCGTTGATCAGACTCGCCGTCGGGTTAGCGTTGATCAGTCTCGGCGTCGGGTTAGCGTTGATCAGTCTCAGCATCGGGTTAGCGTTGATCAGACTCGTGTCGGGTTAGCGTTGATCAGTCTCAGCATCGGGTTAGCGTTGATCAGACTCGTGTCGGGTTAGCGTTGATCGGTCTCAGCATCGGGTTAGCGTTGATCAGACTCGTGTCGGGTTAGCGTTGATCAGTCTCGGCGTCGGGTTAGCGTTGATCAGACTCGTGTCGGGTTAGCGTTGATCAGTCTCAGCATCGGGTTAGCGTTGATCAGACTCGTGTCGGGTTAGCGTTGATCGGTCTCAGCATCGGGTTAGCGTTGATCAGTCTCAGCATCGGGTTAGCGTTGATCAGACTCGTGTCGGGTTAGCGTTGATCGGTCTCAGCATCGGGTTAGCGTTGATCAGACTCGGCGTCGGGTTAGCGTTGATCAGACTCGCCGTCGGGTTAGCGTTGATCAGACTCGTGTCGGGTTAGCGTTGATCAGACTCGGCGTCGGGTTAGCGTTGATCAGACTCAGCATCGGGTTAGCGTTGATCGGTCTCAGCATCGGGTTAGCGTTGATCAGACTCGTGTCGGGTTAGCGTTGATCGGTCTCAGCATCGGGTTAGCGTTGATCAGACTCGCCGTCGGGTTAGCGTTGATCAGTCTCGGCGTCGGGTTAGCGTTGATCAGTCTCAGCATCGGGTTAGCGTTGATCAGACTCGTGTCAGGTTAGCGTTGATCGGTCTCAGCATCGGGTTAGCGTTGATCAGACTCGCGTCGGGTTAGCGTTGATCAGACTCGCCGTCGGGTTAGCGTTGATCAGACTCGGCGTCGGGTTAGCGTTGATCAGACTCGTGTCGGGTTAGCGTTGATCAGTCTCAGCATCGGGTTAGCGTTGATCAGTCTCAGCATCGGGTTAGCGTTGATCAGACTCGTGTCGGGTTAGCGTTGATCGGACTCGTGTCGGGTTAGCGTTGATCAGACTCGGCGTCGGGTTAGCGTTGATCAGTCTCAGCATCGGGTTAGCGTTGATCAGTCTCGGCATCGGGTTAGCGTTGATCGGACTCGTGTCGGGTTAGCGTTGATCGGACTCGTGTCGGGTTAGCGTTGATCAGACTCGGCGTCGGGTTAGCGTTGATCAGACTCGGCGTCGGGTTAGCGTTGATCAGTCTCGGCATCGGGTTAGCGTTGATCAGACTCGGCGTCGGGTTAGCGTTGATCAGTCTCGGCATCGGGTTAGCGTTGATCAGACTCGGCGTCGGGTTAGCGTTGATCAGTCTCGGCATCGGGTTAGCGTTGATCAGACTCGGCGTCGGGTTAGCGTTGATCAGACTCGGCGTCGGGTTAGCGTTGATCAGTCTCGGCGTCGGGTAAGCGTTGATCAGTCTCAGTGTTGGTCAGACTCGGCGTCGGGTTAGCGTTGATCAGACTCGTGTCGGGTTAGTATGTTACAGCTAGCTGAAGCGTGAGCTGTCTGACCTTCGAGGCGAGCTTGAGCGTATCGATCTCGTCGCGCTGCTTGCTGAGCGTGTCGTTCATGCTGCACAGGTGGTCGCTCATCATGCTCAGCTGATCTTCGTAGCTCCTCTTCGTGGTGCTGAGCTCATCCTGGTAGACACAACAGAAGAACATGTCACCACATCTAAAGACTTCAGAAGGCTGATCTAGCGGAGCATGTCTGTTAGTACCTGTAGGCGAGTGATGTTCTGATTAGCCAGCTTCAGTTCCTCCGTCATAGTCTCGCGTGATTTTTCTGCGATGGCGAGACGTTTGGCAACAGCTCGGCACTGAAAGAGAAACAATGTCACACAATGTAATGATCGCTTATATTCTTCTTAAAAAAAGGAGCATGTATTTAAATGTCTTCGTAACTCTTCGGTGCACAAGCAAACATCTGGTCACGGGTCATTCAGCAGATGTGAACATGCAGTGAACACTTTAATCACTACTGCTGGCAACCAGATATTTTCACTTACAACAGGGTTTTGTATCTTCATTTAAGGTTTTTGAGAATCGCTTACACTTGCTTAGAACAAAACTGACTGACATTTAAATCTCTCAACAGAACAATTAACATTAAATCTCTTAAATGTCTTGATGCTCGAGTCACTGCTGCACCACATGCTGACGTGATGTATCCCAATCTTCAAGCAGAAGGAACTGGATGAAATATTCTGAATGATACCAATCCACAAACCCTGTGATTCAAAAGCCTGAATCATAATCACACCATGTTCGTTTGTTGGCCAGAGGAGATTTGAGCGACTGAGCCTGGTTTCTCCCAAGGATTACTCGTATCATCATCAAATGTTGTCATATATAGCATGTTTCAGTCACGTACACTGATGTAAAAGGTGCTCAGATTTGTATTTGTGAAGCTGTACAATTTTTTTGTCTTGATGCTTTACCTACAGCAAGCTTACAATATTAATTTACATCGTAAAGCGGTCAGGTTTCTTGTCAGGATTTTGTGGTGAATTCCAGGCTCACGTCATTAGATACGTCACGTCTGTAAACAGCAACGTTTGTTGATCTCACTGTAATCATCTACTGTTAGTCGGTGCCAAAACCACAGTGGCAGATCTGATGCCTATTTGCTTGCATGACATCTTTACTCCTGTACGCTTAATTAGAAGCTTTTACTGTCAGCGTACAGGTAACCATGAGCACTACTCCGAAAGTGACATGCAGTTTCATGGATCAGCCACAGATGGCGATAGAGAAGCCATTTCTGTGGCGCAGGTTGAAATATTCATGCTTTTAAAGCAAACACCTGATTCACAGCAGGCCAATCTGAACTAGCGCAGCGGTCGATGCTTCCACTTTCATCAGAAGACTGCAGGAGTGTAATTAAACAGACCTCGGTCCAGAATTTAAAGCTGATAGCTATTTTTCATAGTATAGAGACTATAATTTATCCATTCGTCGGTTGACTGTTTTTCTGCCCTGACAGAACATCAGTTTGATGATGACCTGCAGACAGAGGCATTATTTTTGCCATTGTATTTGGTGACGCTAACCGCACAGAAAACACACATCAGCTTTAAGCATCATCCACGGATCGATGGCAGAGCAACTGTGCGTGTCTGAGTTCACGTTTAAATGTTTGTAGAGGAATGCCTGTGCTTGTATGGATCCCGTCGGAGCAGCGGTTCCCAGCATGAGCTGAAGGAGTTGACTACTGACCTCAGCGTGGAAGTGGACGGCTTTACTGTCACACATCTGCAGTTGAGAGGTCAGATCTGACACACGGCTCATGTAATGAGTTTTGATCAGATGCTCACGAGACTCCTGATCTGCAGCCTGCGGCACACAAACATCATCATCATCATCATCATCATCATCTACATGACACGAGCACCGTTTCAAATAGACTGGATAGATTTCATATTCATGATATACTATATTGTGTTTGAATCTGAATATGCAGATAAGGTTATTTAAGAAAATAAAACATGAATACGTACGCTCTCGCTGCAGGATGTGATGGTTAAAATGCCGACCTGATAATAGAGACATGATAAAAATATTACAGCGGCACCAAAATATTCAATAATACTTTTATTTTACACCCAATAATACTATATCTGATACAGAGTTTTGACAAACCTACTATATGGAAACTTGTGGAAAAGAAAAGTGTTGATGTTCATGTAGTCATTATTCTTTACAGTTCTGTATGCTAAAGCAACTGTTTGCCTGTAACTACACACAATCAGTCATTGCACATGTGACTGTGTGTCAAACACCTGCTGACTAACGACCCGAGTCGGGTGTGTTCGATTGGGCAGATTCCAGCATGACGTCACTCACCAGGCTGGAGTCCTGGACGGGCTCTGGACTGTCAGCGCGCGCAGCATCGGAGCCGTCAGCGGCGCTGTGTTGTTCCTCTGGAGCTCCGGCGGCGATCTGAGCCTCCAGCTGAGCGATGCGCTGACTCTCCTTCTGCAGACGCACCTGACCCAGCTGAGCCTCCAGCAGCCAGTGCTCCTTCTCCTGCTCCAGACGAGAGATCTTCTCCTGACTCTGGACAACCTGCCGACCACACGCACCGTCAGAGACAGACCGGAGACAACGGACGGACAGAACAGACGGACGGGCTCAGGTACCTGCTGCATGAGTCCCTCTCGACTCTCGGTGGAGCTCGTCAGGATGTGGCGGTTTGCTAAAGCTTCTCTGTACGACACGGATTCTGGTCTGACCTGAAAACACAAGAAAACACCAGCAGTCATGGGACTGAACTGGGCATTTATTTGTGAAGTGACCGTCAAATAACACAAAAGGCCACAAGAGGCTGTTACAGAAAACAGAACAATCTGTGAGTATCTATCAGTCACGGCAGAAGCATCACGTGATCAAGATCGACTACTCCTCAACTCCTTCTTAAGGACCTCTCCACTTCTAGACTGGGCTGCTGCAATCAGGCATGTGATCACTATTATTAACAATATTTTTATTTTAATACATATCTTACTATTGCAATAATTTATAATACAGTATATACACTATTATTAATAGAAATATTAATATTATTATCGTTATTATTATTAATAGCAAGAATAATTATTAATATTATTATTATTATTATACCTTACAGAACAACAGTAACATTACAATACTAACATTTATGTCTTAATTTCTTTGCTTTCAAGCGTTAAACCACTGAGCTTTAATTTTCTGCCACAAATCCGCAGGGAAACCTCAGAGTGTCACAGCATAGAGGAAAACACGAATATCCATCCCTTTCTGTTTCAACAGATGACCAATGCATGGCTATTCTGTGCCTGAAATCTTGCTATTATGTACTTCTATCTTGCCACTTTGCGGGAGTCATTTCTTCCCTGCTTCCCCTCCCGATTCAAAGCTTGTCCCGCAGGAGCACAGACCTCTATTTCAAAGGACTTTTGTATTTCTGTCTGTTCAATAATCAAGACTGTGACCTTTCTGATGGCGCTCATGTATGTGGCGGCACGCCTCTTGTTCTCGATCATGCTGTCGGCCTGCAGCGGGTTCACGGCGCCTCCTCGCGGACCGTAACCGGGACACGACGCGAAGAAATCCAGGTTGTTGCTGAAAAACGTGGCCATCTGTGTGAAACACAAATCACAGTGAACGAAGAGCAGGACGGAGGCGCGCAGAGACGTGAGAGCAGTGGTGCGGTGAAGACCTTGCTGCAGCCGTTGGTGAGCGACGCCAGCGACGACAGCAGACACTCGTTGGTGGTGCGGAACTTCTGCGTGGCCGTGGGCAGATCCTGCTCCAGAGAAACCTTCTGACTGTAGTGCTTCGACAGCTCTGCTCAGAGGAGACAGCACAAGACTTACAGACGGACCGGTCTCTTATCGAGCGCTCTGAATCTGATCGGATCTCGCACCTGTGCTGACGTCGTGCAGGCCGTGCAGGCTCGCGCTCATCTGGGTGAAGACGGCGGTAGCGCTGCTCTGACACATGGCATCTGAACGAACACCTGCGGCGGAAAACATCAGTAAGCCCTCAACGCGGACACGTGACGGCACACGCGTGTCACGTGACCTGATACTCACTGGGCACGGCTAACAGAGCGACGTAAGACTTCAGTTTGTGGAAGACGGCCGTCAGTTTCTTCATGTCGTTCTGTAACTGGTGGTTTCTGGCGGTCAGCGCTGCCGTGCAGAGAGAAGCGTCACACTCCTCCTCTAGACTGCACAACACACACACACACACACACACACACACACCATTTAAAAAAAGGCATTGCGTTAACATTGCTTGAATTGTAATGTTTCATATTTTCAAATGGAAATACAAGCCCTGAAAATGCTAAAAAATAAAAAACTAGCACTGTTGGTCCTCTTTATTTAGGGGTCACACTCGGCTCCTCCGCAGTCAAAAGTGACAGAGCATTGAAATGTAACTTTTTTTTCTTAAGGAAAACCACTGTAATATATTTTTGTTCAATAATATTTTTTGATTATTATTTTTAATTTTCAGGGTATTTTATGATATTATGCGATATTAATAAAATTTTTGTTAGCTATTTTCCCCCATTTAAAATACACTTTTTCTAATATATTTCTTAATTAAAACAGTATTCCATGTTAAAATAGAGACAAGGCATTTAAAATCCATTTTTATTTAAAGGTAGATTAGTGCCATTTGGAGAGAGTGAAAAAAGAAAAACTTTTGCAATGCCATGGTGTAACCACTAGATTCCTATAGAGCTCTATATAAAGTGGCTTATAAATTCTCTAGTGGTTTTTAGACACAAATTTTTATTAAATTTTGCATTTGGATTTATACTTAGACATTCTCAAAGACTACTTTTTGTCAAGGTTTAGATTTTTTTTGGTTTGAAATGTTGATTTGAAGTGTCGGTTTTTGCATTAATTTTACTACAGTCAAACCTGAACACAGAGGAGGGCGTTTTATTACACACATCAAATTTCGATAAAAATATAACAAAAATGAACAGGTATGTTTTATTACAGCTTAATAAATCTGGATCTGATCTGATTTCATCCTCTTATTTGAGTTTTGGCTCAATTTTACCATATTGTTACAGCTACGCGAGTTCATTTGTGTGTATAATGGTGTGTTGTGTGTGTCTGTTTTGCACTTATGTAACCTCTTCCTTGATGTTTGTATTTTCACTGCTTTGTGGCTGAATTATTGATTTTTGTTTCACACATTTTTGTTTTTGTTGCATAAACTTCCTCTGTGTTATAGTCACGCTAGTTCATATATATATATATATATATATATATATATATATATATATATATATATATATATATATATATATATATATATATATATATATATGTGTGTGTGTGTGTGTGTGTGTGAGGGTTTATGTGTCTATTTTGCACCCCTTCATTGCTGTGCACTTTATTTCTGCACAGTGGCTGAATTGTAGTTTGTACCACCAAGTTACTAAATATTTTTTAGTATTTCCCATTCATTTCCTATGGCAGTCATTTTTGACGGCAAAGGAGCCAAGTGTGACCTTTTTTTTTCGACCCATTAACATGAATCATGTCCATGATTTCTGTGTGTTCACATAGTTAATGCGACAAAAGTCACCAAGTGTCATCCCATTCTGATGAAGCACAAAAATGTAATGTTTTAAAACGTAAAATGTTTCTGACATTTTTGACTGAAGAGGAATTAATGCAATTGCAAAGTTTTGTGTTCACTGGGTGTGATTCACATGCTTATTTGTTTTGAAGTCATTTGTCATTAATTTTTCTCCTTAAGCAGCCAACATCACAGCCAGGATGTCTGCAGAATTCAAACAGATAAAGTTTCTAAATGTTTGTAAGAATGTTTATAAATGTATTTACATGAGTGAAGCTGGTAAATGAGCAAAACTGTTTTTTGTGAATATTTTAAAGGAAAGACCGATGGGATAAACTGTGTTTGTCAAGCTGAGCCTCTGGTCACACATCAGGTTCACTCATTCCCATCAACACTGAACCGTCAGCGTGACGCGGCGAGCGCACACCTCTTGAGCTGGTAGGGCAGGATCTTCTGCAGGAAGCTGCTGTAGGCGGAGAAGGATCTGGAGAAGTCCTGCAGCTTGGCCAGAGTTTCCTTCAGATGTAAAACACAACATGAGAACGGTCACGTCAAACACACGTGACGGCCGATGACAGTGATGTGCGTCTCTCACCAGGACAGTGATGGCATCCTCCGTGATGCTCTGGTGTAACTGCAGCAAATCCTCCTCCAGCGGACGCAGGTACGACGCGTTCTCGTGCAGATACTGAGAGAACTGCAGAGAAGATCAGATCAGATCACACAATACAGCAGAGTTTAGATGACAGGAGGTTAAACGAAAGTTTTATTTTACATATGTTAATAATTGTGCAGGTGCATTCTGGTGTCATTTTTGCCCCATGCCCATTCATTTGCGACCCAGATCTGCACTGATCTCACACATGACCTCTCTGCAGTCTGTTTGACGGAGAACTTTAATCCCTGTGAGCTTAACTATCGCTTAAAATGAGAAATTTGTTTTGTTTTTATTATTAATTCAACAGATGAGGTCATGTGTTCGTACCTTCTGGTTGACGGGTGAGATGGCTTCGATGGACGAGTCGAGCGGGTAGATGTGGACTCTCTGTTCGGTGTAGGAGTGAAAGTTCAGCAGGGCCGACACCAGATTCTGCACGAAGCCCAGAGCCTGAGCCGCCACGTCACGAGCCTTCAGCTGCGCACGGCAGGAACAGGAAGTTAGCGCTGCTCTGTCAGTCACCTGACGGTCACCTGATGACGGTACAGTCACTCACCTGATGCCTTCTGTTGTGCAGAGGAACGTTCAGACTGTTGTAGTCGCTCAACTCTTCAGGAAAGACCAGATTCACTCAGTTACACACATGAGAGAAAACTTGAGTGTACTTCACATGAGTGTGTGTGAGTGAGTGTGTGTGTGTGTGTGTGTGTGTGTGTGTGTGTGTGTGTGTGTGTGTGTGTGTGTGTGTGTGTGTGTGTGTGTGTGTGAGAGAGTGTGTGTGTGAGAGAGTGTGTTACTCACGGGTGTCGTTGAAGGGCACTTTCTCCTGGATCACACTGCTGCTGTGCTTTAACTGACTGCTCACTTCAGTCTGATACTTCCTCAGCTGCTGCTGACTGACACACACACACACACACACACACACACAAACACACACTAAATACATCAGCTAAAACACTTTCCAATAGATGAAATCAATGTCAGTTATAAAGCAATATGTATCCGTGTGTGTGCGCATATTTACCACTCCTCGGTTCTGACTCGACAGTCCTTGGCTTCTCTCTCCAGCGTCTGAGCCTTCACCTGACACGACACCATCATTAGACAAGCATCACACACAACATCCGTCACATGAGGAGCACTAGGGATGAGCAGTTTCAGTACTCGAGTACTCATCAGACGGTGATGAGCGCTGGGTTAAGACAGCTGTCGAGTTAAAAATCTTAAAAACATGTCCATGTGTTTGGCCGAACATGTGCTTCATGCGGCAGTGAGCGTCATTACCGTCCAGACAGTGAGCGCAGCCTACAGAGATCACAGGAACACTGCGTTTTAAACACATTTTGCCGTCATGACCTCGAGCACTCACGCCCATCCCTAATGAACACACAAGACTGTCCTCAAACGTCTCTGACCTCTAGGCGAGCTTTGTCGCTCTGCAGTTTCTCGATGGTGTCGGTGTATTTGCTGGTCAGAGCATCTACTACAGCCTGATGCTGCTCGGACTCCTTCTCCAGCTGATCCAGTCGCGACCTCAGCTGAGCTTCCTGTCGACGGAACTGCTCGTCTGCTTCATAGAACTGAAAACATCATCACACCACACAAACACTCACTAAACAGAGCTGAACTTCCACCGCTGTGCCTGAGAATCTGTGTGTTCATGTGTGGTTATACTGGATGAACATCTGCAGCATGATTCTCAGTGATACTGTGAACATGGAGAACAGGAGAGGAGCGAGCACTGATGAGATTTACACAACACTTCCTGCAGAAGGGAACCTATTCTGTGCATGCCTGCCATTGAAAAAGCAAACAATGATGTGTGTACCATAAGAGGGCGCTAATTAATGCCGTTTTTATTTTTTTACAACATTTTTTTATTGATTATT